>NC_053491.1:363873860-364173860 GCF_905171775.1 Rana temporaria | reverse complement strand
TCGGTGTATTCTCAAGGTACTGAAAATGCTTTTCACACAGGTCAGAAACATCTGTATTGATCTGCATGGCTCATTACACTTGGTCACTTACCCTTATTTATGGCAGGGCTCGACAAATCCCGGTCGCCATGGCGACTAGAAATAGCGTCCTGGCGACTTGGCTTGGAAGGTGGGCAAAAAAAATTTTTTGTTCCATAGGACCGGCGCTCCGCGGACTAGGCTGAAGCCGTGGCCTTGCCTAAAACATCCTGCTCGCCGCGATCCTGGGAAAAGGCTTGCGGCCTTTTCCCAGGATTGCTACGGGCAGGATGTTTTAGGTGAGGCCACAGCTTCGGCCTAGTCCGCGGAGCGCCTTCTCCCTAGGATCGTGGCGGACTAGGCCCCCACCTCCCCCACCGCTCGATTGCGGGGGGCCCGTGATGTCCGGTAATTGAGGCCGCGGCTTTGCGGCCTTGTGAAGTCCCCAGCTCTTTCTTGTGTGAGCTGGCGCCATCTGGTGGTATTGCAAGTTAAGCATTACAAGTTAAACAGCAATTCTAATGTCATTTTCACTGCCATCTTCTTCCCTCTAATTAGAACCCCCAAACATTATATATATTTTTTATCCTAACACCCTAGAGAATAAAATAGCGGTCGTTGCAATACTTTCTGTCACGCCGTATTTGCGCAGCGGTCTTACAAGCGCACTTTTTTGGGAAAAAATTACACTTTTTTTAACCACTTGAGACCCGCGCTATTGACAAAAGACGTCAACAGCGCGGTTCTCAGGTGCCAAGTGGACGTCTTTGGACATCATTTGAAATGCATTACCCGCGCGCGCCACTGGGGGGGCGCGCGGCGGGTAACCACTGTGCCGCTGCATCGCTGGGGACCCGATGCGTGTACCTGGCGGCCGGGATGTCCGCCGGGTACACGTGATCGTCGGGAACACAGCCGGTAACAGCAGGGACGTGGAGCTCTGTGTGTAAACACAGAGCTCCACGTGCTGTTAGAGGAGAGGAGACCGATCTGTGTCTCTTGTACATAGAGACACAGCATCGGTCACCTCCCCCAGTCACCCCCCTCCCCCCACACAGTTAGAACACACCCAGGCTACACAGTTAACCCCTTCCTCACCCCCTAGTGTTAACCCCTTCCCTGCCAGTCACATTTATACAGTAATTAGTACTTTTTTATAGCACCGATCGCTGTATAAATGTGAATGGTCCCAAATTTGTGTCGAAAGTGTCCGATACGTCCGCCGCAATATTGCAGTCCCAATAAAAAAATCGCAGATCGCCGCCATTACTAGTAAAAAAAATATAATGAAAAAAAAATCATAATTCTGTTCCCCATTTTGTAGGCGCTATAACTTTTGCGCAAACCAGTCGCTTATTGCGATTTTTTTTTTACAAAAAATACGTCGAAAAATACGTATTGTTATAAGACAACAGTAAAGTTATCCCCATTTTTTTTTTTTTTTTTATATTAATATTATGAAAGATAATGTTACGCCGAGTAAATTCATTCCCAACATGTCACGCTTCAAAATTGCGTCCGCTCGTGGAATGCCGACAAACTTTTACCCTTTAAAATCTTCATAGGCGACGTTTAAAAAAATCTACAGGTTGCATGTTTTGAGTTAGAGGAGGTCTAGGGCTGGAATTATTGCTCTCGCTCTACCAATCGCTGCGATACCTCACATGTGTGGTTTGAACACCGTTTACATATGCGGGCGCTGCTCACGTATGTGTTCGCTTCTGTGCGCAAGCTCGTCGGGACGGGGTGCGTTTTCTGGCTCCTAACTTTTTTAGCTGGCTCCTAGATTCCAAGCAAATTTGTCAAACCCTGATTTACGGTAAGTCTTCTCTTTCTGGTGCTATCCCTGACCCATTACTTTACCCTCACTCTGGCAAGATGCTTGTATTGATCTGAATAAATTGCTGACATGTCACAGTATTTTTGTAAAAGTTCCACCCTTCTCATTAAAATGCATTTCATAAGCTCTAGTCAGTGACTGTGCCTAGACTGAGATGATGTCATCAGTCTGCTGCAGGGAGGAAATTTTTTTTATTTTCCCCTCTTCTTAGGCCTGGTTCACACTTATGCATTTTTTTTTGTTGGTGCTTCTTGCAGAAATGCACTACTGTCTATTTAACTTTGTTCTCTATGGGACACGTTCATTGCTATGACCTTTTCTCCTTTTTTTTTCTACACAAAACACATAGGTATAAACCAGGCCTTGGTGAAAGGACTGCAATGTTGTAACTTAAAAGAAAAGGATTAAAATGTTTTATTTATTTTTTTGCAGGTTCCTACCTGCCTAGGTGGGTGCTGCATCTGTCCCTCTGTGCCTCTGCATGGAGACCCGAACAATCGCATACCGCCGATTACTTGGTTTTCAGAGCTTCCAGAGCAGAGAGCTGCTGACTGTCAACCAGAAGCTCTCCGCTCTGCTCCCTCCTCTCACACTGGAACGCTGAGCTGTGGAGGGGTGGGGAGCAGCTGGTTTTCAGTGGCTTGGTGAGAGGCTGAACAGGGTGTCAGTCCAGGAACCTGACGGAACCAGACTTCCAGAGTCTCTGCTGAAAACGGGTCACAGGTGTGCAAAACAAATTGCACTCCTCCATAGGAGAAGTACAGCCAAACAAGCTTTGGCTATACTTCTCCTTTTTAATAGCAAGTCACAAGGTGAGAGTTTGTAGCAGGGGCTGATCTGAGTCAGATAGTTGTGAACACAGCCAAGAACTGCAGAGACACCAGGGTATACATTATTGTGTCATCTTTGAGCTGGCATATGTGGCCAGGAAGCAGATGGCAACCCCGGGTGATGTCTGAAAAGAGATACCACTGTCTTCTTGAGAAAAGAAGACGACGGCATTGTCGTGGGGTACTGTGCTCTCGGTGAGAGGTATTAACCCCTTGGCGCCAGCTGCACGCACATATGTAGCCTCTTGGCCCCTGTTCCTTCCTTGGTGCTGAGGAGTCGCATATTTGCATGAATTGCTGTCCATACAGCTGTGGCGAGAGTGCATGCGGTACGCACTCCCGACGCATTTACCAACACGCAAGTTTTCGGATCACATGACAGCCAATCACAGCAGTCACATGCCCTTAACCTCCACCCCTCGGCATCATAAACATCTTAAAGGGCCGGCGGGCGCCGGCGTTAAGAGGTTGAATACCTGGAAGTGTTGCACACACTGAGACATTACTTGGTAAGCATTTACTTACTATGACATTATATATCTGATGACCCGTTCATTATGACCCCTCCATCTAACCGTTAAAACGTAACTCGTTACCTCCCATAACATTTTCTGTAATCAGTCCCTGTACCGCAGGACTGATTATGAGTGGAAGAAGCCAATTGGTTCATGTGCTGACAAGAATGACAGAAAGATGAGCTAAACACTCTGCTGTGTCTCCTTTCACTGTCCAGTCACAGGCTAAGACAGGTCCAAGTTGATCTCAAGTCAGGGGAAGTGGGTTAAATGATGCTGGCTATCAATCAGAAGACATCTAGTGGCAGAGCAAGGTCTCAGTAGGCTGCAGGACTATTCATACAGTGCAGGTCCTGTGAAGCCGCAAGGAGCCGGCTTCCCTTAGTAAATATGCCGTCAACGGGAACGCGAAGACCGATGAACTGGCCCGGGTGAGGTCAGCGCTGGATCCCTGGACAGGTAAGTATCCTTTTGTTAAAAGTCAACAGCTACGGCACTTGAAGCTGACTTTCTGACATTGGTTTACCTAGTCATGTGCCAAAAGTGTTTACATTGAGTTTTCAGTCTCACACTAAACTAGGGTGACCAGACATCCCCAGTTTCAGGGGACAGTCCCCTGATTCAGGACACTGTCCCTGGACCAAGTCTGTCCCTGGTTTTGTCCCCAGATTGGATTTAATAGGGGGCAGGGGCAATTTCAAAGACAATCGGTGCAGAATTAAAAAAAAAAAAATTAGAATTACACACCCCCGCTCCGCCGTGCCTACTAGCATAGGGAGGTTGTATTTTTCCCATTATCTGTGCCCCTTTCTGATGATCATGTGCTGGTCGGAGAGGAGGGAATATTTCTTCAGTTTCGGGCTAATGCCCATTCAGCTCCGCTCGCATGTTCTTCTGCCTTGGCTCAAATCCTGGCCAGCCACCTGCCTATCTTCTTGCCTTCCCTGGCGGATTGATCTTCCTCCGCTCCCCATCCAGTAGTAGCTGGGGCCCGAAGAGTAAGACTTGAGGCCGGAATCACACTAGTGCGTTGCTTTTTTGAGCTGCGTTGTCGTTGCAGATTTCTCTAGAGGGTGTTCTGCAGATCAACTGCGGTTTAGCTGCAGATCAGGTGCGAATTTGGAGACCTGGGAGAACTTCCGGGTGAGAGGAGAGTGGGGGAGAATTGTATTGAGCTGAATGAGAGAAACTCCTGCAGAGAACTGAACGCATGTGCGAATTAGATGCGTACCCATAGAAGATAATGGGACTAAATTCGCACCGCAAGACATAAAAACCGCATGCGGTTTGGAGGCAATACGCAGTGCGGATGCATCGCACATATGTGAACCAGCCTCATTGAAAACAATGTATTTTGAAATGTCCTGCGAATTAGATGCGGTTTAAACCGCACTCAATTCGCATAGGTGTGAACCTGGCCTGAGAGGCTGTGAGGCAGGCGGCGACGGGCAGAGGAGTCGTTGATTGTTTCCATTACTAGTAAAGAAAAAATATGTCCCCGGATTTCATTTTAAAAATCTGGTCACCTTACACTAAACACTCTTGGATGGGAATCTCATTGCCAAAACAAAGTGAGCCTTGTCTCTGCTAGAGATTGACAAGTGTTTGACGTCTGCCTGGGCCGCAGCAGGAGAGTGCCACAAATGGTTTGTACATTCTTCTCCAGCTGTGTGTAGTTGGCCATAAGTTTGGACCTCCATTTTATCCAATGACTCCATATTGCTGGAGGTTAGCCAGGTCATGTTTGGAATGAGGAGTGATCGGATCTCTGCAGGATCAGACGAGGAAGTGCTCCAGCATTAAACTAAACTATCCTTCCACTCCTTCCTTCCCATTATCAAAGGTGCCATCCTTTCACTGATGGTCACAATGGTGCACAAGGTAGAAGAAATTCTAGCAGTGACATAAATGTCAGACGTTTATAATAGGGTTGTCCCGATACCGATTCCAGTATCGGGACCGATACCGAGTATTAGCGGGAGTACTCGTACTCCCGCTAATACCGCCGATACTAGAATAGAATACTTGACCCCCTCCGTCCCCCCGCCGCCGCCGCCGCTACAACGTTAATCACCGCGGCGCGGGGAACATTACAGACAGCTTTCGTTTGAATAGCTGTTTTCCCCGCCGCGCATAGACACTCCCCCCTTGGACGGATCTGTCCAATCACGAGCAAGGGGGAGTGTCTATGCGCGGCGGGGAAAACAGCTGTTCAAACGAACGCTGTCTGTAATGTTCCCCGCGCCGCGGTGATTAACAGTAGGTACGGGGGACATGGCTGGATATACGGGGGACATGGCTGGATATACGGGGGACATGGCTGGATATACGGGGGACATGGCTGGATATACGGGGGACATGGCTGGATATACGGGGGACATGGCTGCATATACGGGGGACATGGCTGCATATACGGGGGACATGGCTGCATATACGGGGGACATGGCTGCATATACGGGGGACATGGCTGGACATACAGGGGACATGGCTGGACATACAGGGGACATGGCTGGACATACAGGGGACATGGCTGTATATACAGGGGACATGGCAGTATATACAGGGGACATGGCTACATTTGGGGACACATTTAAAAAAAAGTATCGGTACTTGTACTCAGTCCTAAAAAAGTGGTATCGGGACAACCCTAGTTTATAACCTCTGTATGTCTACAGACAATCTAAATAGTTTTTATGCAAATAGTTAAAACGGAAAACATAGTGGTACGTGTTGAAGACTTTGGTTACTTTTGTATACTGTGTGACCATTTATGTACATGGGGAGCAGCCATAGCGGTTCATTATATATGCAGGCCTTGAGTAATGGTGCACAGTGGTTATGGTGTGTGTGTGTGTTTTTTATTTTTATTTTTATTTTTTTGCAAGAAAAACTCGAATACCCACAATGCACCCAGTAACCATATGTCATGTGATTTGGGCTTCCTTGTCACAATTCTTTTTGTTTCTGGCAAGAAAACGGGAATTTTAACAAGATTTCATGTGGCTGTTTCTGAATGCTTTAGGCCTCATGTACACCGCTGCTGGTAAATGGACCTTTAGGAGCAGTCAGGGATCTTTTTCAGCTGCCCCTGACATCTTGTAAACACTGCTAAAAACGCTTTTAAATGTAAACGCAGCTAAACAGACGTTTTTAGACGTCGGTTTCTAGCTGTCAAGTTTAATCGTTCGGGAGAGGTTAAACAACGTCCCGTGTACGTGAAGCCTTATGCCCCGTACACACCATCACTTTATGTGATGAAAAAAAATGACGTATTTAAAAACGTCACTTTAATTGACTGTGTGTGGGGGAAAACGTCGTTTTATGTCTTGTAAAAAACGACCAAAAAAAATTGAAGCATGCTTCAATTTTATGTGTCGTTTTTCAAAAGTGCACTTTTTACTTCACAGAAATTGACCGTGTGTAGCAAAAAACGTCGTTTTCTAAGACGTTTTTTCATCCACGCATGCCCAGAAGCAAGCTTCAATGGTAAAACGTGGTGGAACGTAACCTCACTTTGCAAGATCATTGTGAGAAAACGATGGTGTGTAGGCAACTTCGTCTTTGAAAATTGAAGTTTCAAAAACGTCGTTTTTTACTTCACAGAAAGTGTCGTTTTTTTTCATCACATAAAGTGATGGTGTGTACGCGGCATTATGCCCCGTACACACGTACAGGTTTCCCGGTGGACTTTTTACCGCCGGGAAAGCCGAGAACCGACTCAGCAGATTTTTCCCCCTACACACAGCCCGTTTTCCTGGCAGGAAAACTGCCATGAGAGCTTTGGCTGGGAAACCCGGCCGTGTGTATGCTCCACTGCAGTGTTTCCCATAGGAAAACTGCCGGGAAAAAGACCACAAGAATCGCGGCAGGAAAAAAAGAGAACATGTTCTCATTTTTCCCACCGGGTTTTCGTGTCGGGAAAACTGCCATGGAGCATATACACAAACGGTTTTCCCGGCCAAAAGCTGTCATGGTAGTTTTCCCGACAGGAAAACTGGTCGTGTGTACGAGGCATTAGGTGTGTATGTTTGTTTACAGCAAATGTACAACAACAATCTTAAAGCACAAAAGATTTGCCTTTTTGTTGGGATGGAGAGTCCCTTGCACTTCCTCTTCCTTCTTACTTTCATTGTAATGTTTTGGGTTGGTATGTGGGAGTGTCACTTATTAGACAGGTCACCTTGATGACCTAATTGTTAAAATCCACTTCTTGTTTTTTTCTTTTTGATATGTGTTAGGGCTCTTTCACACGGGCGGACCGTATGTCCATCCGCGTACGGATGAAAAAGGGACATACATTGGTTCCTATCTGATTGCGGGTGTCAGCGGATGAAGATCTCACCCGGTGACGCAATCCTCCGATTCTGCAGATGGAGGAAAACCCTATTTTTCCATCCGCTATCGGATCGGGTGATCACCGCCTGTCCGTGTTAATCCAATCCCCTCCATAGAGGAGAGCGGAGAAAAGACAGGGCGGTCCCTGCACAGTGTGCGGGGACCGCCCTGTCATCCGCCGGCTCAGCGGGATCAAAGGAGCGATCCCTGCGGAGGTTCACGGGGCGGATTATGCTGATTCGCCCCGTGTGAAAGGTCTCTTACACAAGAGCATTTCTGATCTTCTACTATATCAGATAGGTAGAAACACTAATGCCCTGTACACACGATCGGTTCGTCTGATGAAAATGGACCGTTTTCATCGGACGAACCGATAGTGTGTGGGCTCCATCAGTTTGTTTGTTTTCCCATCAGTGAAAACAAATAGAACCTGTTTTTCAAATGTTCGTATGGTTAAAAAACCGATAGAAAAAAACGATCGTCTGTGGGGAAATCCATTGGTCAAAAATCCACGCATGCTCGGAAGCATTGAACTTCGTTTTTCTCTGCACGTCGTTGTGTTTTACGTCACCGTGTTGGACTCGATCGGATTTTTAACCGATGGTGTGTAGGCAAGACTGATGAGAGTCAGCTTCATCGGATATCTGATGAAAAAATATGTATTCGGCTTGTGCGATTTGTTGTACATTTGCTGTATATGTATATATTGAGTTATTTCTCTTTTGATAATGTATGGGCTATTTATTTATTTTTGGCCAGAAAATGTAATGAAACAAGCTGTGTGTGGTGTTCTAGTGAGGAACTTAATACCTACAGGTGTAAACCCAATTTCTAATTCAGGCTTTTCCATGGTAATGCACTTTCAAAAGTTTTCAATTTTGTTAAATCTGCATCTTTTATTAATGGATCTGGCGATCCTGCAAACAACCTTGTTCGGTCATTTGGCGACATGGGATCCGACTTGTGAGAGCACAAGTCGCATGAAATGTCAAACTCAATGTTTCCCTAATGAGAGCCATCTTAACTGATCCAACACAAGTCGCTCCGACTTTAGAAAAGGTTCCTCTACTACTGCTTTGATTCCGACTTTGATAGGATTTCAATTCTATAGAGCAGTGGTCTCCCAACTGCAGCCATTTGCTTGCTTTTATCTGGCCCTCGGGGTACTATTCCATCTACTGACACCAACAATGGGGCATTATTCCTCCCACTGACACCAATGGTGGGGCACAATTCCATCCTATGACAGCAACAATGGGGCATTACTCTTCACACTGACACAAACAAAAGGGCACAATTCCTCCCACTGTCACCAACAATGGGGCAGAATTTCTTCCAACTGACAGCAGCAATGGGGCACTCGTCCTCCCACTGACACCAAGGATGGGGCACTATTCCTTCCACTGACACAAAAAATAGGGCATTGTTTACCCACACTGGACACCATAACATTTTTTTTTTTACTCCCACTGGCCCTATTTTGCCCCCCCCCCCCCCACAAAGTCTGAATAACAGTAAATTGGCCCTTTTGTTAAGACATTTTGGAGACCCCTGCCATAGAGTGTAAAAAGCCACATCAAGTCAAATGAAGTTGCAGGGCAAAGTCTTATCGGAAGTTGCACGACTTTCAAGTCGGCGCAGTGTACTCCGATTTCCTGTTATAGGGTGACAACACCTGTCTCCCAATTTTACTCCTCCAATGGAGACTGCAGTTGACCATTTCTATACACATCACACAGGCTTGGTCCACTGTTGTATGGTTAACTTGCCCATGACAAATGCCATGCAACAATCGCTGGATTGTATATACAGTGGGGATCGAAAGTTTGGGCACCCCAGGTAAAAATTTGTATTAATGTGCATAACGAAGCCAAGGTAAGATGGAAAAATCTCCAAAAGGCATCAAATTACAGATTAGACATTCTTATAATATGTCAAAAGTTAGATTTTATTGCCATCATTTACACTTTCAAAATTACAGAAAACAAAAAAATGGCATCTGCAAAAGTTTGGCCACCCTGCAGAATTTCTAGCATGCACTGCCCCCTTTGCAAAGCTGAGACCTGCCAGTGTCATGGATTGTTCTCAATCATCGTCTGGGAAGACCAGGTGATGTCAATCTCAAAGGTTTTAAATGCCCAGACTCATCTGACCTCGCCCCAACAATCAGCACCATGGGTTCTTCTAAGCAGTTGTCTAGAAAACTGAAACTGAAAATAGTTGACGCTCACAAAGCTGGAGAAGGCTATAAGAAAATAGCAAAGCGTTTTCAGATGTCAATATCCTCTGTTCTGAATGTAATTAAGAAATGGCAGTCATCAGGAACAGTGGAAGTTAAAGCAAGATCTGGAAGACCAAGAAAAATATCAGACAGAACAGCTCGCAGGATTGTGAGAAAAGCAATTCAAAACCCACGTTTGACTGCACGATCCCTCCAGAAAGATCTGGCAGACACTGGAGTTGTGGTACACTATTCCACTATAAAGAGATACTTGTACAAATATGGTCTTCATGGAAGAGTCATCAGAAGAAAACCTCTTCTACGTCCTCACCACAAAAATCAGCGTTTGAACTTTGCAAATGAACATATAGACAAGCCGGATGCATTTTGGAAACAAGTTCTGTGGACCGATGAGGGTAAAATAGAACTTTTTGGCCAGAATGATCAAAGGTACGTTTGGAGAAGAAAGGGCACAGAATTTAATGAAAAGAACCTCTGTCCAACTGTTAAGCATGGGGGGGGGGGGGGATCAATCATGCTTTGGGGTTGTATTGCAGCCAGTGGCACAGGGAACATTTCACGAGTAGAAGGAAAAATGGATTCAATAAAATTTCAGCAAATTTTGGATGGTAACTTGATGCCATCTGTGAAAAAGCTGAAGTTAAAGAGAGGATGGCTTCTACAAATGGATAATGATCCTAAACACACCTCAATATCCACGGGGGATTACATCAAGAGGCGTAAACTGAAGGTTTTGCCATGGCCTTCACAATCTCCTGACCTCAACATAATTGAAAAATCTATGGATAGACCTTAAAAAAGCAGTGCGTGACAGACAGCCCAGAAATCTCAAAGAACTGGAAGACTTTTGTAAGGAAGAATGGGCAAAGATACCTCAAACAAGAATTGAAAGACTCTTGGCTGGCTACAAAAAGCATTTACAAGCTGTGATACTTGCCAAAGAGGGCAGTACAAGATATTAACTCTGCAGGGTGCCCAAACTTTTGCAGACGCCATTTTTTTGTTTTCTGTAATTTTGAAAATGTAAATGATGGAAATAAAATCTAACTTTTTTTGACATATTATAAGAATGTCTAATCTGTAATTTGATGCCCTTTGGAGATTTTTTCCATCTTTCCTTGGCTTTGTTATGCAAATGAATACAACTTTTTACCTGGGGTGCCCAAACTTTCGATCCCCACTGTAGACATGGAGTGGCTGCAAAGAGACTGCAGGGGGATCAGCAGCACTGTGATGTACCAAAGGAAAAAAGGTCTGGGAAATGTGAAATTAAGCTTTTATTTAAAAACATGCCAGTGCACAGAGAAAATGAAATATTCAGTTGGGGTTTACTCCTAAGATCGTAGTGACTGTTGGTAGTATTTAAAGTTCTTTGCGTACGATTTGCCTTGTCTGTGTGCTTTGTTCACTTCTACCGTGTCGGCTTCTGTCTACCTGAGATCACAGGTGCCTGCGCGAAGCTTGTTTGCCGTCACTCTCCAGAGGCTACTAAGCTTTTCCACGTCGAGTCACACTCTGTCCGACCAGTTTGGTTGGTTTCTCCACTTCCGCTCTCCTCTGGGCCGGATCCAAAGCCCTGAAAGATGCACAGACTCTCCCAGATGTATGGAAACGCATTAACCCCTCCGCTCCCAAGAGGGACAGCTGCCTCGGATCGGAGGGGGGGAAGTGCAGCAGCGGCGGTGAGGGGGTTAAGACGCTCCTGTTGCAAGAGGAGGAAGGAGAGACTGCACACAGAGAAGAGACGCTTTCCAGAGGGAAGTACATAGACTTTGTGCAGGGTGAGCCTGAGAGGTGGGAGGGTCACCAGGAAGCGAGCAGCAACCGGGGTGACAGGAAGGAGAGAGAGGAAAACCAGAAGCGAGGGACTGATAGCCGAACATGCAGAGGCTCGCGGAAAGATGGAGGAAAGGGGTAAGCCGGTGGACAGGTGACTGAGGACCGGCGTGAAGGGCAGTCTGGGAATGTAAGGGTTAACCGTGCTCTTTTATTACCAACTTATTGAACTTTTTATCAAGTTTTTTTTTTTTTTTTTGCTGTGTGTGTGTGTTTGTTTTTTTTATTTTTTTATTTGGATTTCCCAAGAACTAGTTGGATGGGGACATCCCAGGAAGAGTTAAACTGGTGAATGGAGGGGCACGGCGACAGCCAGACAGGGCACTATATAAAGAAACACACTGGCAACAGCTGCTAGGATGCCGGGAGCAGGTTATAAATGAAATCCTGAAGAACTGGCACCTTATAGTAAATCGCCCCCAATTAGAAGTGATCCGCTTTCCTCTTATTAAGCTTGACCAATCAGAGGAATTCTTGTTCCTGGAATGGGGGGGGGGGGGTCCACTTTTGTGCCCCCCCCCCCTTTTTTTTTTTTTTTAAGTTGACTCAGGCTTTTTGCAGAATGTAGTCATTCATTTTAAATGTCTAACATGGTTGCTGAGTTGGTAAGAACTGCTGGTGCCAAGGTGCGGCACTTTGTTCACAGTCGAAACCCCTATAATATTATTATTATTATTATTATTAATAATTAATTTTTTTTTTTTTTTTGGCGTTTTATCATTTTATCTACAATCAATTAAAATATGTGTAATCTCTATCTGGATGCTATTAAGTTTTCTCTCTGCACTATATTATAAGCAGGACACTTTTGTTGTTTTTTTTCCCATAAATAGTTTTTGATCTCCTGCAACAACTTTTTTTTTTGTCTACCTGCACTCATTCCAGTGGAGTCTGCATATTATTGCTCTGGACCAGCTTCCTGATGGTGACAGTAACTTACCATGCCTGAGCAATGTGTGCTTGTCTCCACAAGGGACACAGGTCATATGGTGACAAAACAGAGCACAGATTGGAATACAAAGACCTTAACCATTCCAGCCCTGAAAGGATTTACCCCCCTTCCTGACCAGAGCACGTTTTGCGATTCGCGGCCGTGCACCGTTGTACCCAAAGAAAATTGACGTCCTTTTTTTTTTCTCACAAATAGAGCTTTTTTATTTGTGGTATTTGATCACCTCTGTGGTTTTTATTTTTTGTGCTATAAACAAAAAAAGAGCGACCATTTTGAAACAAAGGCAATATTTTTTACTTTTTTTTCTATAATAAATATCCCACGTCCCAGTTTAGGCAGATTATATATATATATATATATATATATATATATATATATATATATATATATATATATATATATATATATAATATAATCGACATATTTTTGGTTAAAAAAACGTAATAAGCGTATATTGATTGGTTTGCGCAAAAGATAGCGTCTACAAAATGGGGGGTAGTTTTATGGCATTTTTATTATTATTAATTTTTTTTACTAGCAATGGCGGTGATCTGTAAAAATTTCACTGGCGGGGAATGGGTTAACACTAGGTGGCGATCAAGGGGTTAACTGTGTTCCGTCACTATGTTCTAACAGAAGGGGGGGATGGGACTTACTAGGGGAGATGACAAATCACTGTTCATAGTTTGTATGAACACACGATCAGTCATTTCTCCCCTGAAAGAACCAGGATCTGTGTGTTGATCCCAGTTCTCACTCTGTCACGAGCAATCGTGGGTGCCCGGCGGTCATCGCGCCCGCTGAGCACTCACACCGGCCCCTAGTGGCCACAATGGGAAGTGACGTAAGGTAATGTTGATTTGCCCAGCCGAGCCAACCTGCTGCAGTAAAACTGCAGCGGCTGGTCGGCAAGTGGTTAATAACGGGATCACCAGAGATTATTTTAATAAAAAGCTGCTGATTTAAAAACCCTGAAAAGTTTTTTTGAGATTTTAATGATTGGGTTTTCATCTTCTTTACCCAAAAATATGTAGCCCATCTTTGCCAACAAACTATTTTTAAAATGCTAATTTCTTGACTGTCCGTTAGTTCCAAGGTATTGGTGGTTTCTGGTAATTTATTAAGAATGGGTATGCAGTTGAGTCCTGAGGCTGGGTTCGCACTTCATACGGATGAGGCTCACAGCAGGGGTCTGGTGTGTCCCTGTACTCCGTTTCAGGGAAGAATTGGGCTCGAAATTTTTGCCTGATCTCGGACTTGAAACGGAGCCAAATACGCACAGGACCCTTGTGCAATCCGCTCCACAGATGCCACAGAGCGTGTGAACTGGCTCCATTAAGAGCCGGGCACACTCTTCTGTCATGCAAATTGGATGCAGAGAAACCGGCATCCGATTCACACTAGTGCAAACCGAGCCTTAATGTCCCCCTGACCTTTTTAGCTACATTGTGTTTCTGATTCAGTGAGTACTGGGGCCAGAGCAGTGGCAGCATCCATGTCTCTCCCGGTACAGGTTTCCTTTAATGCTGAACTGCAGGCGCGAAACCTTTAATTTAGTACAATTCTCAATAGCCACAGAAGCTATAGATTTACTTTGTGTGCACCAAATGCCATTGCAAACCCAGATATTACCTTGTAAAAGACGTGATTTCATCACCGTGCTGTAGATTGTACAGAGAGCAGAGCACAGATGACAATATAAACTTGACAGGGGTTTAACAGTGTGTCCAAAAAATTAATTTGGCTTTAGATACACTTTAAACACTAGACATGTCATTGGGCAGTGCTCAGATTTTAATTGTATGCATAACCATGGAGGTGGGGGGTCCAAAAGCATCAAAATTGGAACCTGCTTCCTCAAAAGAAGTATGTGTGTTTTTTCTCCCATAATCATACTTACCTAGGTGGATGCTGTCACCCACAGCCTCTGCACTGAGAACCGGGCGATCGAACACCGCCAATGGCTCGGTTCTCACAGCTCCCCGAGCAGAGGTCTGTTGACTGTCAATCGGCAGCTCTCTGCTCTGCTGACTGCTCTCTGCTTGACTTGACGGGTCACAGGAGTGCAAAAGAATTGCACTCCTGTGATCCATAGGAGAAGCCCAGCCAAACAAGATCAGGCTGGACTTCTCCTTTTTAAGGGATAAGTTCACCTTTTGTAACATGTTATAAATGCACAGGATCTTCTCCCCCACTTGCTCTTACAATTTTTAAAAAAAGCGTTCTGTAAATGGGAAAACTACACATTCTCAATTAACTACCAGAGCAATGTTGATCTTTCTCTAGGTAGTTCATTGAGCTTCCTGTCAGTGTGTAACTGCCTGCCCATATCGGAGGTACGGGCAGTAGAAACAATGTGCATTTATTTATTCATTTTTATAAAAATGAACTTCTCCTTTATCCGTATCCTTTAAGCTGAGCTGTTCTGTGAATATATCACTCCTTTGGTGACAATTTTGAGTTTTCACCAGAAGGGGACTGTGACAACTCCCCAGGGATGGGAATTGGGTTCTCTTTGAAGAGAATTATTCTTACTTCCTGTTGCAACCCTAATGCCCCGTACACACGTGCAGGATTTCCGACGGGAAAAGTTCCCATCGGAAATCCCGAGGGGAAAGCCAAGAACCCGCTCAGTCAGTCTTTTCCCCTACACACGAGAGGTTTTCCTGACAGGAAACTGCGAGGAGCGTACACACGGCACGGATTCCCGGCCAAAAGCTCTCCTCGCCTCGTTGGGAAGACCGGCCGTGTGTACGAGGCTTGAGAGAGGACGTGAAAAGGAATCTCCCTATATGATTCTATAAGCAAAAATAACCTTCCCTACACTATAAAAACCTAAAACGCCCAAAAAGTTTTGTTAAATCATCATCAAAAAATCTTTTCTTTAAAGTTTTTCCTTGTTACAGACAGGTTCTTGTTGACTGTTATTCTGAAGGATTTTCATGGTACGACAGTTCTTATGTTCCTCTCTCTTCTTTCTTGCATGTTACAGCAGGAGCAGATTTCCTACTCACCCCCAGAGAGCCCGGGGCCAAACTGTGCCACGCCATCCCCCTCCCTTCTCCATGTCTCGGGGCCACAAGCTTACAAGATGGAAGAGGAGCCCGTCAGGCTGCCAGCACACCTGCGTGAGTATTGTCGTTTTCAACTTTTACCCAGTCAGTCTGGGGTCATGTCATGAATAGGCCAGGATTGGTGAGAAAGCAGGACCTAGGATGCCAAAAACTCCAGGGCGCAGCGGGCTGTTCTTGTTTTATTTCATCATATCTTCCTTAGCTAAGCCTGGAGCAATGAAGCATTGTGTGATTTTTTTTTTTTTTTTTTTATGCAAAATTCACCTAATACGTGAATATGTGATCTAAAGAAATGTCAAAGTACAGTGTGCACATACAGGGAGGAGCAGGCAAAGAGACAACTTCTCTTCTTCCCCCTTCCTTTTTATTTTTTTATTAGTGTTTTAGATAAAGTTTTTTTTTTTTTTTTTTTTTTTTTTTTTCAAATCCCTGGCAAGATATAAAGTTATGTTTTTGCGGTCGGTGGGAGATTTACGCTGTGATAACATATTACCATAAACAGGGCTGGTGCTAGACTATTTTGCACCCTAGGTAAGACCAGCTACTTGCGCCAACCGCCCCTGCAAAAATAAATTAAAATAAATATACCTTCACCTGTAGTCCTACTTCACCCCTCCTAGCACACATCCTCTTTCCCCCTCAAATTTCCCACTCTCCCATAAATCCCCCCCCGATCCCTCCTCCTAGCACCTAGCACAACCCCTTCCAAATTACCCTTCCCATCACAAATCCTTCCTGGCGTCCCCCGTCCCCGCTATTAGCACAAATCTCCCCAAAAATCCCTTCACATTGCCCCCTCCCCACCACTGCCTCCCTTCCAGCACCAAACCTCTTACTTCAATTCCCCCACCTAGGACATATTCCCATAAATCCCTCCTATAGCCAACACCCCTCCCTGAACTTACAGATGGGAAACCAGGAAGAGGTGTGGGTTGAGCTGTGCTTTCACTCCTGACAGTGGAGCGATCTTGGATCCGGCTGTACACTTTAATTACCCCGCCCCCATCTCCTTCAATGACTTCTTATGTCTTAGCAGCAGGGAGCCAGGGAATGGATCAAACCCCGAACATGCTGATGTAAGAATGGCCCTGTGTCGTCTGCCCACCCCAGCACCCTGTGGCTGTGACCTAGGCGGCTGCCTAGTATGCCTTGTGGTAGCACCAGTCCTGATCATAAAGGGCATTTACTATGCCTTGGTATGCTAAAATGCCATACACTTTGAGAGGCACCCCAATTCTCATCTACAAGTCCAGCAGTGTGTAGGGATAAAAACAAAAATGAATGGGCTGCTTTAATGCAACCCACATTGCCTTAAAAATTAATGGACTGCCATAATACAACCCCACACAAGACTTGGTGCTCATTAACCACACCGCAACAGACCCGACCAGTGTGAATTGTCCCTTATGGATCCCTTTACTGGAAACGCTTCAACTCAGTTACTTGAGGGGATGTGCATATTTTTGGCCATATAGTATATTTTCGGTTAGTGAGATGTGCAGGCATTACCTTGCTGCTGTCCCCTCTACCATGTTCTAAGGCTGGATTCACACCTATGCATTTTTAGTGCTTTTTGCATTTTGCAGATTTGCACTACAGTCCATCTAACCTGGTTTCCTATGGGTTACGTTCTGTAGTGCAAATTTTGAAAACACCTAGGTGTGAATCCAGCCTAACTGACAGGGCTGGGAATGCTATGGTCCTAGGATGAGGAGCCTCTGTCAGCTACCTCAAGTGTTGGCTTATCGAACTGGGAAAAATGTGTGCCCCCAGAAGTTTTCATTGAGTTATTATAAGCAGACACTAGTAGGAAAGCCTACATAAGGGAAGTGTTTACAGGTAAATAACATACATAAAATATGTTTGTGTATGAAAACAATGGCTTTGATTGACATCAGCTTTAGCAAAGCCTGTGAGACCAGAAAGTGAGGGGGAGAGCCGCTACAGACTGGCACTGGCCGAGAGCTGGATCGAATAAGGGCTCCGGGAAGTAAAATGGTAATGCCGCGTACACACGATCATTTTTGCATGAAAAAAAACATAGGGCCAGATTCAGGTACAAATGCGGCGGCGTAACGTATGTCATTTACGTTACACCGCCGCAAGTTTTCAGCGCAAGTGCTTGATTCACAAAGCACTTGCCTGTAAACTTGCGGCGGTGTAGCGTAAAGCCGTCCGGCGCAAGCCCGCCTAATTCAAATGGGGCATGTATCATTTAAATTAGGCGCGTTCCCGCGCCGAACGTACTGCGCATGCTCCGTTTTGACAACAATGTTTTCCTAACTTCATCATTAAAACGACGTTGCCTACACACCATCGTTTTAAAAAAATGATCTAGCAAAGCGCAGTGACGTACAACACGTACGGCACTCTAAAGGGGAAGTTCTATTCACCTTTGGGCTGTTTTAGCTGATTCCGTGTTAGTAAAAGACGATTTGCGCTTTTCTGTCTGTTACAGCGTGATGAATGTGCTTATTCCATTATGAACGGTAGTTTTACCCAAACGAGCGCTCCCGTCTCATAACTTGCTTCTGAGCATGCGTGGGTATTTTACGTCGTTTTTGCCCACACACGATCATTTTTTACAACCCGAAAAACTACATTGTTTAAAACGACGTTTAAAAATGCAGCATGTTCGAATTTTTTTTTTTTTTTTGTCGTTTTTCAGAACCTGAAAAATTATGTGTAGCCCACACACAATCATTTTAAATGACGTTTTTGAAAAACTAAGTTTTCTTAATGCCAAAAAATGATCGTGTGTATGCGGCATAAGAGGGATACCACTACCTTAACATTTTTCTTTACACTAATGCATGGAATACATTGAGGGCCAGTTCACACCACATGCAGTCCAGTGCATTTTTGTTCTGCATCAAAAACGCATGGAAAGTAGGTTATATGGTTTCCAATGGCATAGTTCACACCAGTGCAGTCAGTTCCAGGGCTTTTCAGTTCCAGAAAAAAAAGTAGAACATGCTGCATTTTTCCTGGACTGTACTCGAACACAGTAAAAACCCACTGGGCCTTGGTATCGTTTTTTTTTGTTTGTTTGTTTTTTAACATCCTCTGCAGGACTGCACGGGGACGCTGTGCTCAGTAGAAAGGGACAAGTAAAATAATGTGTTCCTATGGAATGTGATATCACCTGTCCCATGGTATGGCTGTATGAGAAGATATCACATCACTGATGTTATGCTCCAGACCATGGCTTCTCTTTGCAGCTCTGCAAAGGATGCAAGTAAAGTTGCCCATACATTGTGTGGATTTAGTCTGGTTCCTGATGAACCAGCCAAAATCTGCTTTGTGGGTGACTGACTGCTCCCTACTATCCAACATCTTTTGTTTTAAAAATCGAATGAGCTGGGCAGAAAATCATTGGCTGAACAGTAGCTGCATCAAGTCAAATGCAGCCGTAGTTAAGATGTTATGACACTTGCCCCTAGTATATGGCCAGCCTAACTTAAGGGCAATCTATAGCATGGCAGTGGTCGCCAAATGTTTGTATAAACATTTGGACAGTCTCTTGAGAATCTTTGAAAATGTCAGCAGTCTTTTAACAGTCTATTGTAACTCCAGGTTAGTCTCTAAGGGATTGTCTCTGTCAATGTTACCCTATGTCACTACACCCATATAATATAGCCACTTTATAACATAAAACTCTCTCTTTTCATCATGGATGCTAGGGGGGTTTGTTTTCCCACTTCCAATGTTAGGATGCTATGACGTGCACGTGTTCTTCATTTTGCATGCTCCAAACGCGTGCACGTCATAGCATCCTACCACTGAGACCAGGGACCTTCCGAGTGACGTTTCCCTTCTGCTCCCTGTATGTTGAAGCCCAGGACACCGGAAACCACTGGTGCCACTGAGCAAGACACTACAGCGCTGCCTGGATGATCGTTTTTTGTTCCCTGCTGTCCATTTGACTTTTACAAAGATGTGCCTGCTTTTATTGTATTCTGAGTGAGTACATTACTACTTAGTTTTTTTCCCCCCCTAAATAGCTTCCTTTACCTTAGTGCAGTCCTCCTTCACTTACCTCATCCTTCGACTTTGCTTTTAAATGTCCTTATTTCTTCTGAGAAATGCTCATTTCCTGTTCTTCTGTCTGTAACTCCACACAGTAATGCGAGGCTTTCTCCCTTGTGTGGAGTGTCGTGCTCGCCCCCTCCCTTGGACTACAGGAGAGTCAGAACGCGCACTACCACACAGCTCCTTTCTCTATCTGCATTCTGACTCTCCTGTAGTCCAAGGGAGGGGGTGAGCACGACACTCCACACCAGGGAGAAAGCCTTGCATTACTGTGTGGAGTTACAGACAGAAGAACAGGAAGTGAGGATTTCTCAGAAGAAATAAGGACATTTAAAAGCAAAGTCGAAGGATGAGGTAAGTGAAGGAGGAACTGCACTAAGGTAAAGGAAGCTATTTAGGGGGGGGGGAAAACTAAGTAGTAATGTACTCACTCAGAATACAATAAAAGCAGGCACATCTTTGTAAAAGTCAAATGGACAGCAGGGAAATAAGGACATTTAAAAGCAAAATGGAAGCATGAGGTAAGTGAAGGAGAACTGCACTGAGGTAAAGGAAGTTATTTAGGAGAAAAAAATTGTACCTTTACAACCCCTTTAATTAAACGTTTTATAATTATCATCCAGGGTCACCATCTACATTCTGGCCTGGGATCAGAAATGACATCCATCATTTAAAGCTGGCCATACACTTGTAGACTTCACTGGTTCAGCCTTGCAGGCCATCTTCTTCCTCCATTCCTGCTAAAAAGTGTGGATGAAGGAATCGGCACTGCTGGCTGTTGTATTCAGACCAGTGTATTAGCACCAGCAGATGTTCACATACTCCAAATGAATACATCTGATTGGATGCAATTTCTGTTCAGTGGCCATTTTACCCCCAGCTCCTCAAATTCCTTTTTATCAAAGTTGGTTAAGCCGGTTGAAGCCAACAGGGCCACCTAGAGCTTGAATTTCAACAGATTCAGCAGGAATTGGCCAACACAGGGCTGTGTGCAGGTGCCTAAGGGCCAGTTCACACCAGAACACCCTGTGGGAAACCCCTGTTCCATTTGCATTTTCTACACCGTGATCTGCAGTGGGTGTCAGGGTTATTGACACCCCAAACGACTGTCACAAATGCAGTGCGTTTGCCTGCACTAGATGACAACGAGATCTGGTTGGTGTGTTTTTTTTATTTTTTTATTAGTGCATGCAAATGGATGGGCTGAAATTGCACTGCACCCGGATCGCATCTGAATCGCACAGGAATGCACAGCGGGTTTCTTTGCAGTTCATAGTGTGAACCTGCCCTTAATGCTGATGCCTGTTTAGTTCTAGGCAATGTTAACAAATGTCTGACACAAGTCAGTCTCAGCTGCAACCTCTTGACTTGTTAGTGTTACAGTCTAATCACAGGGTAAGAGGAGATGGAGGAAATCACTGATTTGAGTTAAGATGGCTATTTAAAGTGGAGCTCTATTCAAAACGATATACGTATATGGAGTCCGCTGAATGCCATTTAATTTTAGGCTCTGTTTATCATGGCCACGAGTGCAAATGAGTCTTGCTCTTTACCACCATGGTGAATGAAATGGAGGCTTGGATGTTGCCCAATATGGCCACCCTTCACGAACAAGGCTTGATTCTAGAGTACTATTTATAGCAACAGCTCAGCGCGTCACATGTGCCCCAGGAAGATGTCAGGCGGAGCTAAACGCTGACGCTGTCACGTCCCATATGATCCCGGAAGTGTGGGTAAAATCGCTTGTTTGCCGGCAAATGCAATTTAACAAGGCTTGTTTTGGTTTTAATGATTTTAAATCGGGGGTTCACCCCAAAAAGAAAATTTAACATTACATTCAGCCAAGTTGTCAGAATGACAATCGGCTGTTTTTTTTTTTGTTTTTTTTTTATCCCCGTACATACCGTATTTTCACCGCCACTTCCGGGTATGTCTTCTGCGGGACTGGACGTTCCTAATTGATTGACAGACTTCCGACCATCGCATAAAGCGCGTCATGAGTTGCCAAAGAAGCCGGGCTGCGAGTCGGCTCTATACGGCGCCTGCGCACAGACGTTCGGCTTCTTTCAGCAACTAGTGACACGCAGTATGCGACGGTCAGAAGCCTGTCAATCAATTCGGAACGCCCAGTCCCGCAGAAGACATACCTGGAAGCGGCGGTGAAAATACGGTATGTACGGGGATAAAATAAAAAAAAACAGCCGATTGTCATTCTGACAACTCGGCTGAATGTAATGTTAAAACATTTTTTTTTTTGGGTGAACCCCCCCTTTAAGTAGGTTTTTGACTTTTAAATAAACTGTTCATACTTTATTACACTATTGGAGCCCCTTCTTTCTCCACATACCCATCATATCTGGCTGAAATTGATCCGGACATCCCTATAGGAGATTGTCACTTTTGGATGCACTCCCACAGCACAAATACACGTCAGTGATCCAGAGAAGGTCCCATCACCTTTATTACCCTGCAGAGGTATACCTGCATGTGTGTTTGACCAGTCTATAAATAGATGATCCATCTTCTCTGGTAAGCTCTGGTGGTGGTTTTCTGTCAAATTAATTTAATTCTTCTCATATACCACGTGGAGTGAATATATGGACTTTTGATCATATTGAGTTTTATTACGCTTAGTTATTGATATTGGTTTGTCACATTATTTTGTTTCACTTTGCAAAGCGTGACTTTTTTATATACTCCATCCAAAAGGGAAAGCTCCGCTTGTTCGCAGCCCAACTCCCTCCCCCCCATTGTCACATTTGGTACTTTTTTTAGGGGGGAACGGATACCTATAAAAAAACAGGTACCACTCCCACTTTTGGGCAAGATCGCAGCACAACAATAGCTGCGATCCACAACATTTTTGGCCCCTCCATTCACCCCCCACGCGCTGCCTTCTGGAAAACGCATGGGTCCCAGAAGACAGCGGGACCATTCAGAAAGCACATTCACAGTAGAAAACAGGCAGTGAAACCGGAAGTCTTCACTTCCTGTTTCTCTTGGTGAAGATGCCGGCACCTGCACCCACAGCCGATGGAAGAATCAGCTAGGGGTGTTGACTTTGCAGGATACCAGGGCAGGTAAATGAAAAATTATACAATTGTATATTGTGACCTTTCAGGAATATCTTCACTTACTTTGTAAAGTTGCTAACAGGTCCACTTAAAACAATTGGTCTCCCTGGCATCTTGGATTTTCAGGACACTAGCTGTAGAAGCCTTAATGCTTCTCTCAATACTGGTTTTCTTAAAGCGGGAGTTCACCCGAAAAAAAAATTTTAACATTAGATTCATGCTCATTTTGTCAAGGGGAATCGGCTAGTTTTTTTAAAAACGAAGCAGTACTTACCGTTTTAGAGAGCGATCTTCTCCGCCGCTTCCGGGTATGGTCTTCGGGACTGGGCGTTCCTATTTGATTGAAAGGCTTCCGGCGGTCGCATCTATCGCGTCACGAGTAGCCGAAAGAAGCCGAACGTCGGTGCGGCTCTATACGGCGCCTGCGCACCGAAGTTCGACTACTTTCGGAAAATCGTGACGCGATAGATGCGACCGTCGGAAGCCTGTCAATCAAATAGGAACGCCCAGTCCCGCAGTCCCTAATGTTAAAAATTTACATTTCCGGGTGAACCTCCACTTTATATTAAATAAATACTACTTTACATGGGCTGTAAGCCCATGCTCAGTGTAGAATGAGGGTAACAAGTCTCAGCTAGTATCGCCCTCAGCCGTATGTAATAACCCCATGCTGTAAACCCACGCTGCTCGCCTATGCGCTGTCATCTGCAAAACATCCAGCCGTTGTATCCGGAAAGTCTCGCAGCTGAGCTCGCAGAGAAAGGGGAATTCTCTAGTCAGGGGAGTTGCACAATTTAATGGGAAACTTATTATTTTTTTTTTTTTTCCCCTTTTTACTACTTAACTGTCTTATCTAGCGGGAAGGTTGGGAGGCGCGTCAGTTAAAATGCTATTTGTTTGTTAGGGCTGTGTCGCAGGCCATTTATTTGCAGAGACCCTTTTTTACATATTTTTTTTTTTTTCTCCCTTAGGAAATCATCTTAGTTATTTTCCATAAAAATCGCTAACTTGCTAATCCTACAGTGATTTGTAGCTCAGTTATACTAGTAGATTTTCAAATTAACATTCGTACGAAAAATTCTCAGACTTAAATGAATATCATTCGAAAGTACGTCAATTATTGTTTGCTTTTAACATTCAGTGTTGAAGTGAATAGTTTTTTGCCTGAATGGAAACCACATTCCCTGTTTGTGAAGAGAAAAACAAATAGAAAATAAAATAACCGTCCTTAAAGCGGTAGTAAACCCGCTGCTGTGTTTTTTTTTGTTTTTTTTTTTTCATACCTAAAAAAGCAAAAGCCATAATGAGCTAGTATGCACCGCATACTAGCTCATTATGAAATACTTCCCTTGGAACAAGGTGTGGGGAACTTACCTGGTCCACGCCAAGGGAGATGTCATCTTGCATTGGCGTGTCTTCCGGGTATCACCGATCCAGCGATGTGGTTGGCTGGAGCGGTGATGACGTCACTCCCGCGCATGCGTGCGGGAGACTTCTTTCCAGCAAGGTCCAGCAGCTGCTGGGCCTTCAGCCGAGGATCCCCGCTGCACATGCGCCGCTGCGGTGAGCTGCGCATTGCGAGGGGAATATCTCCTAAACCGTACAGGTTTAGGAGATATTCTTTATACCTACAGGTAAGCCTTATTATAGGCTTACCTGTAGGTGAAAGTGGTAGTACAGAGTTTACTACCACTTTAAGCCCAGGTTCACACTGAGCTGCGGTAATGAAGCCGTGATGATTTCACTCCTGCATGTCAGTCCCGATTTTATCCTGTTACAACTAGGGTTGTCCAGATACCGATACCAGTATCGGTATCGGGACCGATACCGAGTATTTGCGGGAGTACTCGTACTCGCGCAAATACCCCCGATACCTAAATAGAATACTTTCCCCCCCGCCTCTGCCGCCGCATCGCGCCGCCGCATCGAGGGACATGGCTAGAGGGACATTGCTGCATATGTGAGGGACATGGCTAGAGGGACATTGCTGCATATGTGAGGGACATTGCTGCATATGTGAGGGACATTGCTGCATATGTGAGGGACATTGCTGCATATGTGAGGGACATGGCTGCATATGTGAGGGACATGGCTAGAGGGACATGGCTGCATATGTGAGGGACATGGCTAGAGGGACATTGCTGCATATGTGAGGGACATGGCTAGAGGGACATGGCTGCATATGTGAGGGACATGGCTAGAGGGACATTGCTGCATATGTGAGGGACATGGCTAGAGGGACATGGCTGCATATGTGAGGGACATGGCTAGAGGGACATGGCTGCATATGTGAGGGACATGGCTAGAGGGACATGGCTGCATATGTGAGGGACATGGCTAGAGGGACATGGCTGCATATGTGAGGGACATGGCTAGAGGGACATGGCTGCATATGTGGGGGACATGGCTGCATTTGGGGGGGACATGGCTGCATTTGGGGGGGACATGGCTGCATATGGGGGGGACATGGCTGCATTTGGGGACACATTTTAAAAAAGTATCGGTATTCGGTATCGGCGACTACTTGAAAAAAAGTATCGGTACTTGTATTCGGTCCTAAAAAAGTGGCATCGGGACAACCCTAGTTACAACCAAACTTGTAAATGTATTTTATTGGGATTTTATGTAATAGAGTATTAGACTAACACAAAGTGGTACATAATTGTAACTTGGTAGAAAAATTATAAATGGTTTACCAATAAATATGTGAAAAGTGTGGCATGCATTTGTATTCAGCCCACCTGAGTCAATACTTTGTAGAACCACCTTTCATTGCAATTACAGCTGCAAGTCTTTTTGGGGATGTTTCTACCAGCTTTGCACATCTAGAGAGGGACATTTTTTCCCATTCTGCTTTGCAAAATAGCTCCAGCTCTGTCAGATTGGATGGAGTGCGTCTGTGAACATCAATTTTCAAGTCTTGACAAAGATTCTCAATTGGCTTTAGGTCTGGACTTTGACTGGGCTATTCTAACACATGAATATGCTTTATTCTAAACCATTCCATTGTAGCTCTGGCTGTATGTTTAGGGTCGTTATCCTGCTAGAAAATGAACCTCCACCCCAGTCTCAAGTCTTTTGCAGACTCAACAGGTTGTCTTCTAAGATTGCTCTGTATTTGTCTCCATCCAGCTTCCCTGTCCCTGCTGAAGAAAAGCATCCCCCCAACATGATGCTGCCACCACTGTGTTTCACATCTGCTGATACTCCGGCGTACTTTCAAATTTGCCGCGTCGTATCTTTATTTTGAATTCTCGAACAAAGATACGACGGCATTTGGCTAAGATCCGACAGGCGTACGGCTTCATTCGCCTTCGGATCTTAGGATGCAATACTTCGGCGCCCGCTGGGTGGAGTTTGCGTTGTTTTCCGCGTCGGGTATGCTAATTAGCTGTTTGCGGCGATCCACGAAGGTACGCGCGTTCGTCGCATTCTCTTACGTCGTCGCTAGTCGGCTTTTCCCGTCGTAAAGTTGCAATTGCTATTTAGGTGGTGTAAAAATAGACAGCCCATGTTAAAGTATGGCCGTCGTTCCCGCGTCGTTTTAAATTTTTTTTTTTGCGTAAGACGTCCGGGAATAGGAAAGGACGTAACGCACGTTGCCGTTCAAAAAATTACGTCGGTGCGACGTCATTTCCCGCAAAGCACGGCGGGAAATTTCAAAACGGAGCATGCGCAGTATGTTCGGCGCGGGAACGCGCCTAATTTAAATGATACACGCCCCATTTGAATTAGGCAGGCTTGCGCCGGACGACTTTACGCTACGCTGCCGCAAGTTTACAGACAAGTGCTTTGTGAATCAAGCACTTGCGCTGAAAACTTGCGGCGGTGTAACGTAAATGACATGCGTTACGCCGCCGCATTTGTACCTGAATCTGGCCCATAGTGTTTTGCTTAAAGTTTTAGGCCAAAAAGTTCAATTTTGGTCTCGTCTGACCAAAGCATCTTCTTCCACATGTTTGCTATGTCCCCCACATGGCTTCTTGCTGACTACAAATGGGACTTCTTATGGCTTTTTTTCAACAATGGTCTTCTTCTCGGGTTGATTTGATTTAAATCAAGTTGATTTAAATCACTAGTAAAAAGGCTTAATTTAAAGTATAATTTTTAAAGGGCAACTGTCATCTCTGTCCCGTAGCGGCTCCTCCCTTGTCCCGCTGTTGACTCACCGACAGTCCAATTCACTTTAATTGAATGGCTGATGATGTGGCAGTGACACAACAAGGTAAGGGGCATGGCGGCAAATACATTTGATTAAAAAAAAAAAATAGATTTAAATAAAACCAGATTTTTTTATATATATATATATATATATATATATATATATATATATATATATATATATATATATATATATATATATATATATATATATATATATATATATATATATATATATATATATATATATATATATATATATATATATATATATATATATATATATATATATATAAAAATAATTGATTTATATCCACCCTGCCTTCTTGCCACTGTTCCATAAAGGCCAGATTTGTGGAGTGCATGACTAAGGTTGGGTTCACGCTATTGTAAATTGGATGTGGGTTTCTCTCCATCCAATTTGCATGTCAGGAGATTGTGGCCGACTCTATGGAGCTGGTTCACACAACTCAGGAGCGGCTCCGGTGCGAATTGCACAGGCGTCCTGTGCGTCTTCTTGTCCGTTTCAGGTCTGAAATCGGGCCAAAACTCAGGCTAAAATTAGACCTGAAATGGTGAACGAGGACGTACCTGCTGTGAGCCGCTCTGTGTGAACCCAGCCTAATAGTTGTCCTGTGGACAGATTCTCCCACTGGAGCTGTGGGTCTCTGCAGCTCCTCACAGAGTTACCATGGGCCTTTTGGCTGCTTCTCTGATTAATCTTCTCCTTGCCCAGCCGGTCTGTTTAGGTGGATTGATGGATTAAACAGTGCTACGTGAGATGTTCAAAACTTGGGATATTTTTATAACCTAACCCGGCTTTAAATTTCTCCACAACTTTATCCCTGACCTATCTGGTGTGTTCCTTGGCCTTTATGATGGGGTTAGTTCACTAAGATTCTCTAACAAACCACTGAGGGCTTTACAGAACAGCTGTATTTATACGGAGATTAAATTACACACAGGTGGACTCTATTTACTAATTAAATGACTTCTGAAGGCAATTGGTTCCACTAGACTAGATGTTAGTTATGGGTATCAGAGTAAAGGGGGCTGAATACAAATGCATGTCACACTTTTTGGAAGTTTGGAAACCATTTATCATTTTCTTTCCATTTTACAATTATGTGCCACTTTGTGTTGGTCTATCACATAAAATCCCAATAAAATACAATTACGTTTTTTGGTTGTAACATGACAAAATTTGTAAAATTTCAAGGGGAGTGAATATTTTTTAAAGACAAAGTAGTTGATTTGTAGTGCAAGGAACTCGCATGGCTCTAGCCATGTCACTCTATGTCACTGTTATATCATAAATACAGAGGCGCTCACTTGTGTGACTAGCTACATATTTATTAGCCTTCCGTGCCATAGTACAGGCAATGTACAGTCTGTGTGTATGTGTAGAATTTTTTTTTTTTTTTTTTGTGCCATCTGTGTCTGAAATTCACCCTCTCACCCTGTAGTCCTTTTGACTATTTCTACCTTGCTTTAACATCATTGGTCGTTAGAGTAAGGTGTTTTTCTATCTTTGCCTATACCCACCTCTGGCAGCTATGACATGCTGAGGAGGAGTGTATACATACTGCTGCTAATTATTTTAAATTCCCCACATGTGCCACAGTCAAGAGCATGGAAACCCCATAAACAGGCATATTTTTTTCCAACAAAAAGTCTGCTCTGCTGAAACGATATTAAGATTGTTATGCAGGCAGCTTATATGCCAAAAAAAGCTATAAAACTAGAGCTTGCACAGCAAATCCAAGTGAACTAATCTTCTTGTAAGTATTTGTGTCTACAAAGAGTTAACCGTCTTGAGAGAAGCGTGGGTGCACAGCATTACACCACCCCCCCCCCCTCCCTAAACTTTCTGCACAAGGGGAAATTTCCTATTTGAGGACGTGAAGTGGAAGGAATTTCCTGCGTGGGTTGATGAGGTTTCCTGCCGCAAACGTTTTGGACAGGACCTGTGCTTCCTAAAGGGGGTGACAAGCGCCATTCGCTGCCAGACACATCTGTCCCCTCTCCAGTCCCTTAACCCCCTGCAGTGCTGGAGTGTGCATACTGGATACAGCTGTGCTTGTCGAGTGCGGGTTGTCTGCTAAAGCAGATGGAAACCCAATCTCAAAAAAAAAAAATCACATTTAGGGTTTACTATGGTGTGTGTGTGTGTGTGTGTGTGTGTGTGTGTTTTTCCCCTCAAACTGTAGCTTTCTTTCAAAGTAATCCTTGATGTCCCTGCCATGAAGGTCCTTCTGTTATGGGGTGACAATGCTTTGTCCCCATAGCAGCAATCTTAAGAGGTACTGGTCCTGTTGAGGGGGAGTCCCAACATCCCTGTATTAAAAGCTTAAACCAAAATATTATAATAGGTATATGGGACTTTAAGGCACAGCATATATATATTTTTAAAACCATTATCAATGTAATGTATTTTTTTCATAATTCTTGAACATATTTTTATAAAAAAAAAAAAAAAAGCTTTAAGTTTTTTTACAGTTTTTATAATGTTCAACCAGCCCTAAAATGTTCTTATAATGAGAAGTCAGAGTTTGATAGGCTTGTAATGCTCTTTTAGAGAATCCAAAATGAAACAAAACCTATGTTTGTCAACTATACAAGGGTCAGCAGTAGGAAGCCTTATCCGGTTAAATACCACACTTAGGAGGAGGTAGCACAAGTAATAATGTAGGTACCACATGACATTGGCCAACCACGTGCACCTAGCTCACGACCATCCCGACTGTGCAGCTCCTGTGTATACGGTCCAAATAACTCCCAAGTATATCACATCCAACTCCAGGAACCAAAACGGCCAGAAGGAAAGGGACGTACTGAACCCGCAAAAGGTCCTATGTGCTCATCTAATGGTCAGGTTTAGGCCTTTTGTATGTCTTCTGAGTCCTAAAGGAGAAGGGTAAGTAAAGTAAGGAAAAAGGGCAGAGACGGGGTCAGGAAAATAAAGAAGTGGAGGGGGTCATGGAACAGGGAGGATAAGGGGATGGGGATTCTGGGGAGTCATGGAGAAATTGAATCATAAAGCAGAATTCCCATAGGGAAATATGGAGGACCTTCGGCTTCTGACCCTTATTTGTCCATACATGGTCGAGGTGTCCTGATTGACAGAGAAAGAGAGCAATTTTGTAAAAGCCGAATCTAGGCACATATGACCCATAAAATTTGAGATATAAAAAACATGTATATAGATCAAATCTTTGGCCAACAATGGAAGTTCTGTTGTTTGTTATATTGGTTACCATTAATTAAGTCCATTATGTTGAGGACATATCCATTATATGGGGATAGGGGGGTTTCATCATCATACGCAATTGATATTTGTAATTGTATAGATCATTTATTGATTCCATGCAGTGAATTTAATTTATCATCTTGAATTTCTTTAGTTGTTGGTACTTGACCAGGAAGGGGAGGGATAAATTGGAAATATTGTGTTTTTGTTTTTTCCTCTACTGAATAAATCGGTCATGTGTCTGCCCAAAAAGGACGTTTTAACGTAGTCTGGCCCGTTGGGTGTTTCTGTATCTTTTGAGAGCAGATAAACTTATCTGGGTGCAGTCAGTCAACCAGCAGACCCAGTCCTGAGTTCCCTGTTCTGTGAAAGTTATGCTTCATTCATTAATACGCCCAAAATAATTACTGTATGTATTGCCCCCCATTAGAATTAGAACTTCACTGGAAACATAACTGCAAAGATTTTTAGAGTGGGCTAGTAACTTTTACAAGTCCAAAGGAATAAATACCTAACCTGTCACACACTACTGTATACAGCAAAAGTATAATATATAAATATATATATATATATATATATATATATATATATATATATATATATATATATATATATATATATATATATATATATATATATATATATATATATATATATAATTTTTTTTTTTTTTTTTTTTTTTTTTTTAGAGTAGCTCCACCTTTTATTATCCTTGAAGTCCTGTGAGTGACTAGGCTAAGCTGGCGTCATCAGTCTGCTGCAGGCACAGTCCATTTTCCCTGGGTGATCAGACAGAAGCATGATAACTTTTTATAGCAAGCAAAGTGAGAGACTATATCAGGCATTTGTGAGCCAGGAACTACACAGGCACCAGGATTTACATGACCGCCCTCCCTGAGCCAGCATCTCAGTCCAGGAAGTAAATTGTGACCCTGTATGAGGCTTGAACAAAGATTGCTCTGTTCAGGCCTCATCCTGACATCCAGCAGGATAACAGCCTCCGCGCGCCAGTGGGGGCACTCATCGCGGCGATCGGTGGTGCGGTGTGTCATTCTGACACACCGCTACACAGATCTCGGGCTCTTTACCACGTGATCAGCCGTGTCCAATCACGGCAGATCATGATATAAACAGGAAAAACCATTGAGCGGCTTTTCCTCACTCGCGTCTGACAGACGAGAGTAGAGGTGAGCCGATCGGCGGCTCTCCTGACAGGGGGAGGTTGCGCTGATTGTTTATCAGTGCAGCCCCCCCCTTGAATGTCCACACTGGACCACCAGGGAAGCCACTAGGACCACCAGGGAAGCCCCCAACATGTGGATGGCCAGGTACATCCCCCATGGCCATCCACATGTGCCAACAAATGCCAATCAGTGTCCACAAATGGGCACTGACTGGCACCATTATAGAACTAAAACGGTGATGCCAAGCAATGCCACCCACCAGTGGAATCAGTGTCCCTCAGTGCCACCTTAACATAAACAAAGAAACGTTTTTTCTTTTTCTTTTCAAACTTTGCTGTCTTTTTTTATTTGTTGCGCAAAAAATTTAAGTCGCAGAAGCGATCGAATACCATCAAAAGAAAGCTCTATTTGTGTGAACAAAATGATAAAAAAAAATTTGGGTACAGTGTAGAGTGACCGCACAATTGTCATTCAAATTGCGACAGCGCTGAAAGCTGAACATTGGCTTGGACAGGAAGGTGTATATGTGCCTGGTATTGAAGTGGTTAAAGTGATTGTAAAGGTTCGTGTTTTTTGCACCTTAATGCATCCTATGCATTAAGGTGAAATAACACCTGGCAATGACGGCCCCCCCAGCCTCCCGTTCACCTGCTGTGTGCCCCGGCGTCCTCTTCTCCACTGCTTCTCTGAATTGATTGGATAGATTGATAGCAGCGCAGTCATTGGCTCCCGCTGCTGTCAATCAAATCCAATGACGTGGCCACCGGGGGGCGGGACCGAGACATACACTCTGCTTTCATAGACGCAGAGTGTATGAGATAGGAGCACGCCCGCAAGCTAACCCCCTCGGGAGAGATCTTCCCAGAAGGGGGTTTGCTATTGCGGGGAGGAGCCGAGACAGCCGCCGAGGGACCCCAGAAGTCGAGGATCGGGGCCACTCTGTGCAAAACGAACTGCACAGTGGAGGCAAGTATGGTATGTTTGTTATTTAAAAAAAAATGTTTTAAGCCTTTACAACCCCTATAATAATAGTTGGTGTGTCATGTGGGAATATGTTAAAATGTGCATGCAATTAGTGCCATTTATGCAATCAAAGGTGAGTTTTATTGAAAGCGGTTTTTAATTCTAATAATAAAAACTAGATTATGCTATGAAACACCTGGGGATTCCCTTCCTGTAACAGAGTAAATAGCGACACACTTTTTTTATTTTTTTTACAAGTTCTTTATGAAAAGATAAAATAACCCTTAAAGTCTGGCAATGTAAATCCATTGTTGATCATGTTGTTCAGTAACGCATATCCACGCCAAAATGAACAAAACCCACGACTCGCCAAAAGAAAAAATAAGCTGACTCCACTCCCGATTGATTGACAATGGTTTCTCATTCCCCACTGCAGAATGTAAACAAAGCAGTGGGGCATCCTGGGTGACCTCATCGACCAAAAGCCAGACATGATAGTCCAAACTGGAGCACATCCCCTGATCAATCTAAGGAATCCTTTTCATTGAAGTCGCCAATAAATGGAATTTATATCAATGTTTATGTTGGACTGTTACCTGTTTTTGTTTTATAGAAATATTTTATATGGATTGATAACTTTTAATTGATGCTCCAAGGGCAATTAATGGAAACTGGAGCAGTTGTGCATGGCAACCAATCAGGTTCTATCTTTTACATTCAAAGCTTAACTGAACAAACGGAAGATAGAGGCTAATTGGTTGCCATGCATATCTGTCCTAGATTCTGTCTGCTCCAGTTTTGTTAAATCCCCCCACCCCCCATTGTGTTTATACATTTTGGTTTAGTTAAGAGCTTCAGTTTTCTGAAGTCAAGTAAATCAGTGAAAGGTTTTAGGACCTTTTTTTGGTTTTGTGTGGACTTTATGAATGTTATTTTGTCATCCCCCCCCCCTTTTTTTCCCCATAAAACAGAAAAACTAAATTGTCTTGAGAAAGGAATTAGAAGTAACTCTTATACAGATTTTGTGTCTGTACAGAATTTCAGATATAGTATATTGCACGCTAAGAAGGGGGCTGATGGGTTTATATTTTGATGCTTAAAATTGTTTTGTTCCTGGATTTGCTTTAGGTCTCCCTCCTTCACAATGGTCCCGAGAGGATGTGTCTCAGTGGCTGCGTTGGGCAGAGAATGAATTCTCCCTTCACCACATTGAGAATAACACCTTTGAGATGAATGGGAAGGCGCTGCTTCTCCTGAGGAAGGAAGACTTCCGATACCGCTGTCAGCACTCAGGTGAGGTGAATCCCAAATGTGAGCTTCCTCTGCCTGCAAACATAAAACAGACTGCAGAATGGTACATTTTAAAATGTCATAAAGGGGCAAGACACTGCGGATCAGTGAGCCACAACAGTATAATACAGTGGGACTTTTAGGGTGTCAATAAATGAACTAAATCAAATACAGTAGATCTAATATTTAAAAGTATCTTTATTTTTGTAAAGGTTTACAACTTCATATAGATCCAGTAGACCTATTGGTAACAAAACATGTGCATGTACTATATATTTACCTCTGTCTTACAGAGGTTTGCACATTTCCATGTACCCAAAAGGGGTTTATACTCCAATAATGCCTTGTAAACACCAAGGGGAAAACCGAAAACCTGCTCGGTAGCTTTTTGGTATGCATATTTGGCACACAAGTGTGAATGGGTCCTCAGGGTGCCCATACACAGCCAGATCCAAACCCGCTCCAACCAGTGAAATAAAAATAAAACGGAAGAACCAGAATGATGTGCAGAGGCCAAAACCAGCACCTCTCCACATTGGAAGTGGTCACTGACAAACACAGAAATTCTGCCGTGCATACAGTAAAAAAAAAAAAAAAGACTACAGCTGTACCTGTCAGTCGAATTGGCTTACCTACAAGATGTCTGAGTGTTCTTTTTATGTTGTGTGTGTGTGTGTGTGTGTATATATTGCAGTATTGTATGGGCTTTACTCTCGTTATGTGCCGGATGCAATAACACAAGCACTTATCTCTGCAGGTGACGTCTTGTACGAAGTTCTGCAGCAAATCCTACGTCGTAGGAAACTGCGAGCAGTGCACCCGTCTGTTTTTCACACTGGAAATTCTCTTCATGGCCAGCCTGAGCTAATGATGGCCCACAACCACCAAGAAGGTAGGTGCTGGTCAAGCACATGTGGAAGAATTCTGAAATGATGGGACAGATGCCATGCAGCTTTGTCACCCAGGCAATGCATAAACACTGCAATTTTGAAGGCCCTGTTTATGTTCTTTTTGGGGTTTTTTTGTTTGCTAGGGCAGAAAAGTGGGTTTCTGTAATACCACCTAATTGATAAACTTAAAAATAACACATTTTTAAACCTGTTGGAAGCCTTAGGGCTTGTTCACACTTGCTCAAAATATTGACTCTTATCAAACGCGCCTATAGCGTTAATGCACTGTGAGGGGGTTAGCCCATCAGCGGGTGTGTGTGACCCCCTGGACGGGTTCAGCACACAAAAACAATTAGGCACAGCAGACAGTGCTAGGAGGAAAACAAAAAGGTGCGGATTTTATTTTAACTATATACAAAACAAATGTGACAGAAACAAAAGAAATACAAAAATAAACCCTGGTCACTTGACCGCTTACTAAACACATCAGTGTCCCTAACTAACGCCTGGGTACAGCCTAGTGCTGCCCCAGTCCCTAACTCCCTGCTGGTTAGAATTTTGGTAATCGTAGCCACACAGGCTTTGTCTCACCACACAAAGATCACTCCCCAGACTATTCACACAGGTCTCGTTCCAGGTTGGAGCATATCTCTTGGCATACTGGGAGTTTTTGTAGAGGACCTAACGAGCCCACCTGATACAGCTGGTCTCATCAAGTCCTCCCAGCAGGACTCCCAGCACTCCCCCTAGAGGTACAAACTGGAATAAAGCCTGAACCTAGTAGAAATATATACAGCATCTTGGATGCAACCAGGGGATTTAACCTGCCTACTGCCACAGCACGTTGATAGGTGCTGTTGATAAGCGTTTAATGAGCATTAAAAAAGCTCCCGCAATCGCCCTATGTGCATTTTGCGGTGCGGTTAACACGTTAAAACCGCACCACAAACCCCTATTATTAAAGGGGTTGTAAAGGTTTGTTTTTTATTTTCTAAATCGGTTCCTTTAAGCTAGTGCATTGTTGGTTCACTTACCTTTTCCTTCGATTTCCCTTCTAAATATTTTTTTTCTTTGTTGAATTTCTCACTTCCTGTTCCTCTTCAGTCTGCTTACCCCCATCATCCGAGCCGTTCTGGCAGGGGGGGGGTGGGGGGGGTCGGCGTGCTCGCCCCCTCCCTTGGGACTACATCCCTGTGGGGTGACGCTGTGTTTACATGCCATGGCAAATTAAACACGGCATGTCAAGTTGATGAGGCACTGTCTCTCAGACTCACCCATGCAAATGAATGAGGTTGCACCACGATTTTGAGCCAAGCGCTTGGCTTGCTGTTGCAGTGCTTTATCCTCATTGAAAATTGCTGTTCACAAAATTATGGGCACACAAAACAACTGCATTTTGTATTGAAGATTTTTTATCAGTTGACTTTGTTCTTTATGTATTGTCTGTTGCTACTTTTCAGACCATATCCAACACCGACCTCCAAGAGCCCACTCTGAAGTCCTTCCACAGAACACCCCAACTATAGAGCTACGACATCGATCTCTATCCCCTCTACCCACTAACCACCATGCCTCGCCAGATCCTGAGCCCCGCCCACTCCGCTCACCGCTGGAGAGCAGCGTACGCCGCCCCTCCCCTGCAGAACGTCTCCACCGCCTGCACAGTGAAAGCAACCACCACAATCATGATGCCTACCCTTTATCAGTTTCCCCAGCTGAGGCCAATCACTGCCCCACTGAAATGCAGCCAAAACCCAGCAGCCCCCGGCAGGAAAACCCACGGGTTATTCAGCTTATGCCCAGCCCTATCATGCACCCCCTGCTTCTTAACCCACGTCATACCTTGGAGTTCAAACAGCCGCGGCTGGGCGTGGAAGATGGTCCGCAGAGAGAAGGGAAGCCTATGAATCTGTCACACCGTGAGGAGATGGCATTCATGAATCATTTGATGGTGTCTATGTCTCCACCTGAGGGACAGACCATGCCCATAGGCAGAATAGCAGGTGAGTGCCTTGTGTGTAGAAGAGGGGAGGGGGGATGACCTTGGTCAAATGAAAATACTTATTTTGAAGAAGGAATATAGTGCCGTGCAAAAGTATATTTTTCCTGTTTTTGTTGCATGACATACCCAAAGGTCAATGTTTTGTAGAGCCACTATTTTCAGCAATTGCAGCTACAAGCTTCTTGTGGTATATCTCGATTAGCTTACCACATTCTAAATTTAATTGAGGTCTGAGCTTTATTCAAGACATTTAATGAAAGTGTTTAAATCACTCCTGTGTAGCTTTAGCAGTATGCTTGGGGTCATCCTCCATCCCAATTTCAAATCTGAGAGACTGAAACAGATTTTCTACAAGAATTTCCTGTATTTAATGCTATCCATCTTTCCTGGCCCTGCTGATAAAAAGCATCCCCACAGAATGAGGCTGCCACCACTGGGAGGTGCAGGGAAATGTTCCCAAAGGACAAAACCTCTGATGACAACTGTCCAAAAGTTGTGAAACAACTCACTTTGGAAAGTTTTTCCTTTCACCCTTTGTGAAAATAAATCTACCCAATGCGACCCTCCCAAAAAAAGAAACCTTTCCTTACTCTAAAAAAAAATAATTGGCTTTACTTAAGTTAAATTCAAGCTGTAAAGTTAACCAACGTATACTGAATTTGGTCCTGGCATTTAGCTTTTTTGACCTCTGATTAAGCAGGTGTTATGCCCAGTACACACGATCGGTTCGTCTGATGAAAACGGACTGATGGACCGTTTTCATCGGACAAACCGATCGTGTGTGGGCCCCATCAGTTTTTTTAACCGTTTTAAAATTTTCGTGTGGTTAAATAACCGATAGAAAAAAACGATCGTCTGTGGGGAAATCCATTGGTCAAAAATCCACACAACATTGCAGCTTTTACTGTAGTAGTGACAACTACTAGAGTGATTTTCAGCATCCCCTGTGGCCCATCAGTAATGTAGATATGCATACCTACATTGTGCCAAGCTAGACCAATGAAGTATGAATTACAGATAACAGATGCACGTAGGGTCCTCTCCTTTCGTTATGTGTGCCGGTTGCTAAAAGACAGGTTACACGTTGTCCAAAAGTTTCTGTGCTCCAAAATGATTGCAGTCTTTTAATCATCTTGGTACAAAAGCAAGTATAAAACATTATTAATATATTTTTATTCTGGATATTTGTTCATAAAAAATTAGTAATTGGCAAAATGGATAAAACGGATTCAATTAGATTAGAAAGATTCTTTTTTTTTTTTTTTCCTCCCAGACTGCCGGCTACTCTGGGATTATGTGTACCAGCTCCTGTCCGACACCAGATATGAGAACTTCATCCGCTGGGAAGATAAGGAGTCGATGGTTTTCAGAATCATGGACCCCAACGGCTTGGCGAGATTGTGGGGGAATCATAAGGTATCTGAGACATTCCAAACATTTCCTCTACAACGATCCATTTAGCTGCATGTGGCGGGCTGTCACCAAAAATAGCTGATTATGTATGCAGCGTCCAAATTAAATTCTTTATTTCTCCTCTGTCTCTTGGAGTCAAACAGTCCTGCCTATTTATACAGTTGCCCTGGGCAGTTTCAGGACTCATTTGTACTTTTCCTTTAAACTAATGTGAAAATAATTTACTTTGCTACTGTTTATCCCACACAAAGTCTGGCATAATATGGGTTTTATAGTGGTGTCTGAATTCCCTCTTCCTTTCCCACCCAAAAACAGTTTAATTTCCCATTGCAAACTATTAGAGAAAATTCATGGGAGACATACATGGTGCCAAAGGGAAATACAATGAAAAGTGGTTATATTGCGATAAAAGGACACATATTCATTCATTCAATCATTCTCGTGCTCTTTTTTTTTTTTTCCTCTCCTGCACTGTTCATTTCATCGTATGTGCCTGCTCTTCTTTGCTCCTGAGTGCTCTTGTATGTGTTCTCTTTCTCTCACCTTTGCTCTTGAGCACTTGCTCATTTTTCACTCTCCTTTTTGCTGTTGAGTTCGCTCTCTCCCCCCTTTTCACTTTACCTCACCTGAACTTTCTTTCCTGACAGCTCCATGTCATCCAGCACTGGGTAAGGCCCCACCGACCCCCATGCAATCAGGACCTAATTCATAAACTTGATCCCCACGCCCTGAATGGTGTCCTTCAGACCGTTGTCCTCTGGTTAACCTGTCGTGTGTACAAGGCCTAACACAGTCCATGAAAGTCTGGCCTGGTGGGAAGAGAAGAGAAATCTGCTGCAGTGTCACTCCCTCCTCCCAACATCCGGTATAGTGATCACCTCAGATGCCAGCAAGCCCATTGTGAAGACCAGATGGTCTCATCCACTGAAGGAAATTTGTTGGCAACAGGTTGAAGCTGAGAGCAGCATATCAATCTCCTGTCCTTTGCCCAGGTAATCCGTTGGGGATCAGTCCTCCTAAACATGGACAACGTAACGGCCGTAGCCTATATCAAGAAGCAGGGAGGCACACAGAGTCTGTTTTTCCTGGAAGAGGTGGAACCCATAATGAGTTGGGCCTAGGACAATCTGCTTCGCCTCTCAGCAGTATATATACCTGGACATGTCAATCTGCAGGCAAACTACCGGTCCAGGACCACAGTGGACAACGAATGGTCCCTTCTGACACACGTATTCAGGGAACTGGTAGCCTGGTCTTTTCTCCCAGAGGTGGACCTCTTCGCATCTCTGGTCAACGCAAAGCTTCCCAGATTCTGCACGAATACGGGTCTTCCATGGGCAACCCTTGTGGACGCTCTGCCTGCAAAGTGGGACTTTGAGACAGCTTACGCTTTTCCCCGTTTAATACTGCTCTTTCTGAACAGACTGAGACGAGAAGACGTCACAGTACTGGCAGTGACCCCAGACTGGCCAAAACACCCATGGTATCCTCTTACGCATGAATGTCAGGGTGCCTCGGATGTTACAGACGAGGCAAAATCCCCTGAGCCAGGGTCCAGTTTTACACCCAGCCCTGGAGAAACTCAGGTTAACGGCCTGGATATTGAAAGGCGGAGGTTGATAAACCTTGGGTGCTCCACGGAAGAGGTACAGACTCTCATGGATGCCCGCAAAAATGGCACGAACAATGTCTACAATAGAAGCTGGCAAAAGCTCCAAGAGTATGCAGCATCAGTGGGACTCGGAATGGAAGAACTCGGAGTCTGTCACATCCTTGAGTTCCTGCAAAAGGGCCTAGAAATGGGACAATGTGCAAGTACGCTCAGAGGCCATGTATCAGTCATTTCCGCATTCATAGGAAATCAGTGGGCCTCTAATGACCTAATAATCCAGTTCTTTAGGGCTGTAGCAAAACTAAGGCACCCCCAGAGCACCTGCACTTTCCAAGTGGGAACTGCCGCTAGTTCTAGGAGTGTCGCTGCGGGACTTGACGATGAAAGCATCTTTCCTGGTCGCAATAACTTCAGCCAGGAGGGTCTCGGAAATAGAGGCTCTGGGAGCTAAAGAGCCCCTCGCGTCCTTCTGGGGGGGGGGGGGGGGTGTAGAGTCATTCTAAGGCCAATGCCAGACCTATTTCCGGGAAGACGGACAATCTGAGGTCCAGAGCGCTTTTTTTTTATTTTTTATCAAGAATGTCTCTGTACATTGCTGCATTCAACTTTCTCGATCCTAACTAGTCTCCCAGTTCCTGTCACTTAAAAAACATCCCCACAGCATGATGCTGTCACCACCTGGATGTGGGCAAAACGTTGAAAATTTATATTGAAGCAACCTCTGGCATCAGGAATTCCCGACGGAATACGCAAGGAATATAAGCCCTTCAGCAGGATCATCGTCACCTGGCTCGTAAAGAAAATCACCATGGCATATAAGGATAAGAGGTTGGCACATCCAGAGAGAGTAACGGCTCACTCCACAAGGAGCGTTTCAACGTCATGGGCAACCGCATGTAGGATATCTCCAGAAATCATATGCAAAGCAGCAACCTGGTCGTCCATGCACACCTTTGTCTCACTACCGCATTGACCCAGCAAAGTTAACAGCAGAATTAGACAAAACTATTATTTCTGTGGCCAGTGGCCATAATTAACTAATTTAGCAGCATCTCACCCTTGTATCTAGTTATTTCCTGGAGGTGGTTGACATGGAGCTGTCAGGAAAACTGAAAATTGTATCAAATACTTACTGCAATTTTCCTTTCCTGACGAGCTCCATTTCAGCACAGACTCTCACCCTATGGACAAAGTTCTAGTTGTGTAACACCGTTCAGGGTGTGGGTGTCAAATTTATGAGCTTATTGCATGGGGGTGGATGGGGCCTTACCCGGAGTTGGCTGACATATAGCTCGTCAGGAAAGGAAAATTGCGGTAAGTATTTCATATACAATTTTTCCGTTTTCTCTCTTTGCTCTTGAGCACTAACTCCTTCTCTTTTTTAACTTTCTTTTTCTCTCTGCCTCTGTCCCTCTCCTGAACTTTTTTCTTTCTCTCTCACTCTTTTTTATTCTTGAGCTCTTTTCTTGATTTTCCTTCTGTGCTGTTTTCCTCTATTGCTTCATTCACCTATATTTCTATTTTTTTTCTCTGCTAATTTTTTTTTCTCTTTATTTAATAAACAGAACAGAACGAACATGACATATGAAAAGATGTCACGGGCTCTCCGCCATTACTACAAACTAAACATAATTCGTAAGGAGCCAGGACAGAGGTTACTGTTCAGGTAACGAACAATGCTTCCCCTGCCTCAGATCTGCTGGCCCTCTAATATGCAGTGCTCAAACCCAACACACTCTGTCTCATGTAACTTAGTAGGCTATGACACCACAGAGCCTGTGTGCTAAGAAATACAGATCACAATCATATCTGGCTAAATTTTATATCTGTAGACCTCATATTTCAGCTTAGCTGTCTTTGGATATGGTGGCTGCATTAGTTTTATTTTTAAAGCTTTTTCTTCACCTGGCGAGCCTCTGTGGAGGAGCAGTGTTGTCACTATAGGACAGGAAGTGTGTTTGTGTTCTCAGCCATGCCCAGGTCTCCTCTGTGAACTACAGTACACATTCCCTCTCCATAATGTAGTTCATAGAGGACGGCACTACCCTGGCTCAATCAACCGTTTTTGTTTTTTTCACTTATTGAACAGAAAAAAATGCTTTCAATTGTATATTTAACAGACTGCGAGGGAATACAAATAAAAAGAAACTAACTTTACGCTCCCATCAATCGCCTAAAAATAAATTGTCTTCTGAAACCTTCTTTTTAATCATATCTCCTCTTGGCAGGTTTATGAAAACACCAGAAGAGATAATGAGTGGGAGGACGGACAGACTGGAGCACCTGGAATCTCAGGAACTGGACGAGACAATGTACCAGGAGGATGAATGTTGAGGTAGAGACCCCTCCTGATAAGGACAGATCCTGCCCAGTAGCTGGCCTGCCTGGAGTCACCAAAGGGCTGGAGGTCGATGCACTGAAGGCCCCACCCTGACTATGCGCAGCAAATATATGCCCTCCCTCTGAAAAATGGACACTGTGGCTGCCACTGGGGGTAACTTCTCCAGGCGCAGCTGGATTCTGGTACTCTCAGGGAGGGATGCGGTTCGGCACCTGTCAAGTCCCTTTGCTTTAAAGAGGTTTGTCCTGACCTGTTTCTGCAGAACTCATTTTTGAAAGTATTTGCACTGGAGAATATTACTGCGGATGACGCACTGTGACCGTGATGGCCGCATTGGGACCCTTTTTCCGTGCGTTGCCCTCGCTTTTTTTTTTTTTTTTAATGGACGTTTCTTTAATCCTTTGCATCACTTGTAAATTGCACTAGAGACCTTTTAACTACATATCTTCTACTTCATCTGTTTTATCTGTGGCACCACCTGTCTTGAACTTGTGACATCATCGCTGGCGGACTACAACTAGGCCCACGCTCATTCAGCATTACTTCCTGTTTGCGAGCTCTGCCACTTCCTGTCATTGCCACCTTCTCAGACACTTATTTTTTCGTATGGAAAAAAAGACAATAATACTACAAATGTATGTACGGGGTGGATACATGTTTCTGGCAATGAAGGGAATTTTTATGTTTCTTAACAGTTTTTTTTTTTTCTTTTGCTTTTTTTGTTTTTTTGTGTATTAATTTTTTAACAAATGATTTGTTTGCAAAAAAAATGATGAAACACGATTTTCCGGTGCCACTAAATATCCCGTCTGCTCTTTTCTTGTATGTGTGAGGTTTGAGCCTTTGCCTGTTTTTTTACATCAAATAAAGGCCAGAAAACAGATCTAAATTACCTTTATGTAAATGAGTACCTGGTCCTGTTTTCAAATCTGTATGTAAATATTGCTGTTTGTAAAACATCTAAGATATATGGGATAATCATTTATGCATACATACATACATACATACATAGCCACTGTCAGTCATTATAGACTACTAGAGGAAGCTCAGCAAATGTCCACTAATGGAATCACTGGGCAGGACATGAAGAAAATGTTTCCCTATTAGTTATGGGCATTTCAATTTTTAATAAACTACTAAAAACTTTTACACATACAATACTGTTCAAATGCTTTCGGGAGCTGTGAACAAATGTGGTTAATTATAACTAAAGGCAAAACATCTACTTATAATGGTTGTCAATTTTTATAGCTATCTGCTCCCATTAAGGAGATTCTTCCTCTCTATTTGTCCTGTTTACAATTATTAGATCTGGTGACTTGGGGGGTCCCCAAGAAATTCCCTTAATCTGCAGGTATTTCCTCTCACTTCCTGTTTGGCTTTGCGACAGGAAGTGAAGGGAAATCTCTGCAATGGAACAGATGACGAAAAAAAAAGAAGATAATTGTAACTACCTTGCTCATTCCAAAATCCGAAATGGAAGTGTTAAAAGTTATTTTTTTTATCAATTAACAAAATGGAAAGTAAATGAACTGGAGAAAATCGAAATCAAAACAATATTTTGGCCACCCTTTGCCTTCAAAGCCGCATCAATTTTTCTAGGTACACTTTGCACACAGTTTTTGAAAGAACTCAGCAGGTAGGTTGTTCCAGACCTCTTGGAGAACTAACCAGAGATCTTCTGTGGATGTAGGCTTCCTCAAATCCTTCTGCTTCTTCATGTAATCCCAGACAGACTCTGTGATGTTGAGATCAGGGGCTCTGTGGGAGCTAAAACTTCCAGGACTCCATGTTTTTCTTAAAGATAGAACTAAAGAGAGTTCTTCATGACATTAGCTGTATGGTTGAGGTTGTTGTCCTGCTGCAGAATACATTTGGGGCCAATCACAGGCCTCCCTGATAGTATGGCGTGATTGGTAAGTACCTGCCTGCATTTCTCAGCATCTCAGAGTTTACTGGTCCATATAAAGTAAGAATATGACCTTTCTGGACCTTTCTGGACTGCATGAAATGAACAGTCTTATAGAGTTATTTATCAACTTTTAATGTGACCTGTCATCAGATATATATCTCATTCGTACAGTACAGGACACAGGAGTTGATTCTTAGACCATTGGTTATTTGCCACAACTTTCAGGTGATTATACACTGGCAAAAGCTTAGTTGGGAACCACCCTTTTTTTTACCCATATAACCCCATCCAGTCCATGAGACTTAGGTTTTTTGCTAGTGTCGTTAGGTGATGGACCCCTTCTCATGTTAGGGAAAAAATAAAAAATAAAATTTTCAACGGTCTTCCCTCTTTCTCTAATGCTGCGTACACACGGTCGTTTTTCGGCATGTCCAAAAAACGAAGTTTTTTTCAACTTCATCATTAAAAACGAAGTTGCCTACACACCATTTTTTTAGAAAAATGATAAACAAAGCGTGGTGACGTACAACGGCACTCTAAAGGGGAAGTTCTATTCGCCTTTGGGCTGCTTTTAGCTGATTCCTTGTTAGGAAAAGACGATTCGCGCTTTTTTGTCTGTTACAGCGTGATGAATGTGCTTACTCCATTATGAATGGTAGTTTTACCAGAACGAGCGATCCCGTCTCATAACTCGCTTCTGGGTATGCGCGGGTTTAAAACTTCGTTTTAGCCCACACACGATTATTTTTTACAACACGAAAAACGACATTTTAGAAGCCGAAAAACAATGTGAAGCCCACACACAATGATTTTAAATGACGTTTTTAAAAATTACATTTTTTTTCATGCCGAAAAACGACCGTGTGTACACGGCAATACACTTCTATCAAGATCTGACTGCTTATCGCTTTGTGTCTCTCTAGCAATTTCTAGATTCATTAACTTCAATAAACATCTTGAAAATGGTACCTGGACTTATAACAGTGAAGCCAGCCTGTATTGTTTGCATCAAGTATTGGATCATGTGTTTGGCACTCAACTCGGTACATAGTGCAACACGTTAACTGCAGTGTTCTTTACAGGTCAATTCCAATGGCACCTACACCCTAAAGATCTATTCAGAGGTATGGTCACTGTGACAGGCGAAGCCTTGACCCTGAATGGGACAAGAGACCTGGAAAAGTTAAGATAGGGTTTCCATTACCTTTTACAGATCAGTTTCTGGCTGTAAAAATCTTGTTGTATTACTTCCTGTTTAGGTAGTAGATAATGCACTATATCCTTTTTATTCTGCAAGACACATTGCAGTGATAAGCACCCAAGCAGTTTGGAGGGCACAGATTATGGGGTACTACACTTGTCTTACTTTGCCCTATAGGTAATGTTTGCCTATTTAAAATTTGGCAGTCCTTCTTTTTTTTTTTTTTTCTCACCTCCTTACAGCAAGGTTCTTGCTGGCTAGTGATGTAGTGCCTAGAAGATTCCTGACTTCACACTTCTGGCTGCCGTTTCTACTGATGAGACAAACTGATCTTTTTCTGTCTCACTTGTTGCCCTATACTACAGAAACTCAACCAGGGAACTCCAGGAGCACCTAGGATTCCTTCATACGGCACATGCTGAACCCCCCTCTGTCCACATAATTTCCGTGAGCACCCACAGGGAAGCTCCTTACAGATGATCCTAATCTTGCTGCAAGATTACAACTCTGGCCATCAGCATGGAACTTTTGTAAATACGCCATGGAGAATGTTGGCGGTCAGATATTAAAAGTTGCCTCATTTCCATGTATATATGATGAATCTTCTAGCTTAACGTTTGGTTGGCAGAATTCCCTCATGATGGTGCCTTTTGCATATCTTCTTCGAAGGTACGCTCCTTGAGGAATACATTGAGGTTACTGCTGAGTAAAGGGTACTACCGAAAGTTTTTCACTGAAGCTAACATTTAAAGTAGGCCGAGTTTGTTTTAACAGTGACATTTGTTTTATGATATTTTTCTAAGTTTTCTTTATGCAGTCCATACTTTGTATTTTGGATTTGCCAATATAAAATAGGGCGCTGCACCCTTGGGATCTTCCCTGCGGTGCAGGTTTCTCTACCTCTCAAAGGTTTCTATCCCCTTCTTTATTTGGTGTTGATATCTGAAGTATGTCAGTTCTCAATAGAAGAATATGATTAAAATATCCCTTCACAAAGAGAAAATTAGAAAACTGCCTTTAAGTTGTACACACCTGCCTAACAGCAAATGCTCCTGTGGAAATATTCATCACTATTACCAAATAATCTAAAAGTCACGTTTACCAAGTTCCAGGTTCTCAGGAGGATAACATTTTGCTGATGTACATTATAATACCAAAAGTTTGTGGGACACCTGCCTTTACACGCACATCAACTTTAATGGCATCTCAGTCTTAGTCCGTAGGGTTCAATATTGAGTTGGTCCACCCTTTGCAGCTATGACAGCTTCAACTCTTCTGGAAAGGCTGTCTACAAGGTTTAGGAGTGTGTCTATGGGAATGTTGGACCATTCTTCCAGAAGCGCATTTGTGAGGTCAGGAACTAATGTGGACGAGAAGGCCTGTCTTGCTGTCTCCGCTCTAATTCATCCCAAAGGTGTTCTATCGGGTTGAGTTTAGGACTATGTGCAGGCCAGTCAAGTTCCTCCACCCCAAACTAATAAAAGGGGTCCAGTGGTGCAGGGTGCTGTGTAATGTAATGGGGTCCAGTGGTGCTGTGTAATGTAAAGGGATCCAGTGGTGCAGGGTGTTGTGTAATGTAAAGGGGGCCAGTGATGCAGGGTGCTGTGTAATATAAAGGGGGCCAGTGATGCAGGGTGCTGTGTAATGTAAAGGGGTCCAGAGCTGTGGGGTGCTGTGTAATGTAATGGGGTCCAGAGCTGTGAGGTGCTGTGTAATGTAAAGGGGTGCAGTTGTGGAGAGGGGGTACACAGTAGTGACAAAGAGATTTTAACCCTCACTAGCGGTCGAAGGGTAAAATGCGCCCCCCCCCCCCCGAAAAAAATTCAGCGGACGCCCATGGCCCCCACCTCCCTGATTGCTGGGCACCCCCCTCTATTCAGCTGCTGGCCGGCTCTCCCACCTGTCCCTCCCGCCAGCTGCAGCTGCTGCTATTGCAGGAGATCGCTGAAAGAATACAGACAGCTATCACAGTACTGATCTCTTCTGTATTCATTCAACACTGACACAGTTTACTATGTATATTGAAAAGCGAGCACTCCTATGGCCATATCTGCATTGGAAAATTATAACTTGAATTGTTATCAATAAAATATAATTTTTATATCCATTTATCATCCAATATGCCTTTAAAGTCCGACCTTGGGCTGTTTTTTGCCCTTTTTTTCCTTTTCGGTGTTTACTATGTGTGACGAGATCCTTCCTCGCCCAGGTCCTGCTCTCCCGACACTCCTCTGCTACCAGTGAGTCAGCTTGCAGATTGCAACGTCTGATGGTCCAGTCATCCAAGGTTCCGGGGTCCGAACTACAGCTATGTGCCGTTCAGACCCATTAGGAACAAACACCAGGCAGGCTGTATGTAAGTTCCAACAGGACTCTCTATTTTCAAGTACACAGCACACTTTTATACAGAATTTTGGAACATCCCACTCCCAACAACCGCTTTCCTATTGGTCAATTGTAAAGTATATCCAGTCTTCACTCAAGTCCTCCTTGACCATGCAAATGAGGACTTGAAATTGTCAACAGGGATTGGTCCAATAGCTTGGATAGAAAGACTTGTGTATTGAGACAGAAGCCCCAGGGGGTAATCAATGTACACAATAACCCGGTCTACTTAATTACTACCTCTGAGAGGTTACATTGCTTTAGACAATAGAATGCTAATTCAATACAGCTGACAGGAGGCTTCTGACCTTTAGAACAATAAACACATACATCTTCACACATACATTCTAGATTCAATTAACCTTCAATCCATAGTTTTTTAGCCAGACGGAGTGTCTCCGACACCCGCTCTTAGCCTGCAGAGCACAATAAAAGGTATTTCTCTAGCTGGTTCCACTTAGCATTTCAATAGCCGGTGTCCTTGCATTGAATGTCCCTCTCCTGTGTAACAGATGTCAAGTAGAAACACTTTAATATCTTAAGATCCATGACACTATGTGTCAGTGTGTGAATTAAATATAATAAACACTGTTTAATATATTTCATTTTATGAATGAATAGGAGTCTCTATATAGACTAAATTGTACCTGTACAAAAAATAAAGTTGTAAAAAAATGTAAATAAAACAAAAAAAATCTTGCCTAGGGCAATACAAAACCAAAATTCAGCACTGAAGCCGATTGACTGCAAGCTGCTGATCGGAGAAGGTTTTCCAGCAGGTCAGTTTGACAGAAGCCGATCTAACAAATAGCTTCAGTTCTATCAAACAGGGAGGGTTACACAAAGACTGAAATTCAGCCAGTCACCCTGATGAACTGACCGAATTTTGATCCATGTGTACCCAGCTTTAGAGTCAACTCCTGTGCCAGGATATGGAATTTACAGGTAAGTCAAAATTCTGCTGTTTTTAATGCACAGGATTTCAAAAGCATTTTCCCATTGGTATATGTTGGAACTGTTATTTCTTTTTTATTGTTATTATCTGCTTTTCAATACAGTCATGCAACAAACAAGGAGGATATGTGGAGACTCGGGGAAATCAATCAGAACTCACCTCAAAGCTGATTACAATAAATTGATTGGTTTGAACTATGCCACTGCAAATTGTACATTGCTCAGTAAAATAAGGGCAATTTGTAAAGGAAATGTGTCATGACAGAATGATGGAGGCTGGCATTGCTGATTTCTCTTTTAGATATTGCTATTTTTTGGGCAGTCATGTTGATTATTTGGCTGCAATGCTGAGTTGCCAAAATAGTACAGAGATAGGGAATTCTGACACTTTTCTGTCACTAATGTACAGCACCTTTTTTCTGGGTCTGCAACTCAAAGTTTCTTAGCCAGGCAACTAACATTTTCAGACATATCCGTTGACAGTTCGCTTATAAAAGTGTAGATACCTGCAATTCCAAAGATTGTCATTAGGTGGCACTGCTGACTGTATTTTGTGAGAAGACACTGAAAGACCTTCACATCTCCATGTTCTTTATGTTATTTTATCTGTGATGTAGCTCATCTCAATGGAAGGTACACTATAGACCTCACTAGAGGTCATACATTTTAAGCCTACTGTTTTCATTTAAATAATCCTTGGTGATCCTACCATAAGGGTCCTTTTCAGGCGTTTCTGTTATAAGGTGACAATGTTCTGTTAAGATCTCTGAGTTGTGCTCCTGTGTTGTCAGTGTCACCCTGTCACAACCACCCACCCCACACTCACGCATTGTATGGTCATAGTCCATGATTGTCACTAGCAGAAAACCAAAGCAATGGCGCATAGAGAGGAAGTGACTTAAAGAGGCAGTACTGAAATGGTCAAAAAAGGTGAAAAAAATTATTGTTGTGTGGTTTTTATTCTAGTCTGTGACCCCATTGGGGAGATTTTTCCCTCTACCATGCAACTGGAAGGCACAGACTAATATAGTTTTGAAGTTCAAAGTTTTTTGTATTTCTCTAAGGCTAGGTTCACATCACGATTTTTACATCCGATAATCGGACCGTTAAATCGGATGGAATCGTATATGACAAAATCGTATGTAATCGGATCAGTCATCCGATTACATACGATTTAGATTGACCACAATATAAAAAAAATCGGACACGATTTTAATACGAAAATCGGACACGATTTAAATACGATTTCAAATCAGGACCAAAAAACGTGGTCAAACACGATTTTTGATGCGATTTTAAATCGTATCAAAACGGATGCACTTGGGGACCTACATTAATGAATGGAAGTGAATGGATACGTTTTGCCATACAGATTTGTACGATTTCAAACCTAAAATCGTGAGAACAAGTAGGATGATAAAATCGTGGTGTGAATGCACCCTAAGGGTTTACCTTATAAATAATTTTACACAAGCTTCACACATTTTTCTACTAGGATTAATTTGGAAAAACATGTGAAACCTGGGTGAAATTTGTGCAAATCTTTGTAAAAACATTTATAAACAGAAAGTGTGTTTACCTAACGCCCCATTCACACTGCCGGCGTTCGCAAGCGGATCTGCCCACTCAGCAAGAGATCTCTCCGCTGAGCAGGCATATGACAGGTCCATATCTGCTCTGCAGATGCAGAACGGACACAGCCCACTGTCCTCTATAGGCTGTCGGATGGAAACGGACCACCTGCAATTTCCATCCAACTGTCATCCAATCCACCAGATGGATGGGGAAGGCCTGTTTTTAGCGGAATGGATCGGACTGGATGTTGGCGGTTGTCAACAGAGATAGAGAGCAATGTGTGGTTCAATCGGGTCCACCTGAAAAAATAACAGGTGGACCCGATCGGTCCGTCAGTTTGAAATGATTGGCTCCACCTACCCACTCCATTGTCCTCAGTTTCATTGTGTTTTTAACCATCTAGGAGTACACATTGTAATGTTTGTTTTGTTGTTTCCCTGGGTCTGGTATTTGTGGTCAGAGGCGGCTCTAGGCTTTGTGAGGCCTTAGGCAAGACTTGACATGGGGCCCCACTCACACCTATGATGGGAGAAATAATTCAAGGACGAGAGCCTCTTCCCCACAACCCTGGCCGATGGTTGTGGGGGTCTGCCGGCAAGGGCCTTATCGGAATCTTTAACTAGGTGGCCCCCAGATCCCGCTCTTCAATAACTAAGGGGCGGGGGTCATCTGGTGATGTCACCTGGTGAACCCGCCCCCTTGTGACATCATTGACCGAGGGCATGCTGGGTCATTGACGCCACAAGGGGTGGTGTCACTGATATTCACTGGTTGTTAGCGACGCTGACTGCCCCGCTCCTGAGTCAGGGCTCTTAACGCTACCTAAGCACAGCAGCGTTAAGGTTTCCTGTCCCATAAAACTAGGGTAATGCATTGGGTAAGTTAGGTGGCTGCGAGGCCCCTGTGAGTGTGAGGCCTTAGGCGACCGCCTAATTTGCCTAATTAAAGAGCCGCCTCTGATTGTGGTCATCACCCCCCCCTAAGGCTCCATTCACACAAAGGCAATTTGAAATCACCACGATTCTGCCCACAATTCCAAATCATGTGGCAATTGCTGTACAAAGCATGTTTGGGTGCCATTATCTCTTAATGGCACCCCAAACACGGTGTGATTTGACCACGATTGTCGAGCGTCAGGATCACACGGCAAACTACACCTTTAAAAATAGCGTAAAGCATGTCTCTCCTGAAGGAGTAGGAGCTTCTTTTCAGGAAACAAATACACATAGGGCAGCCTTTTCAAGTGAACGAGCTGGCCCTATGTGACAGGTAAAAATCACTCAAACAAAAACGTGAGCAGGAATGCTTGGAGTCAGGTCCCAGTCTCTGGGTTGTATCTTGCCTTTGTACCTGAGGGTTTCCCCTTCTGCTAAGCTGGACTTTGCTCCTCATGAAGTGTTGGAGTCAACTCTGAAATCCTTGATGGCTGTGCTCTGTATGTTCCCTCTGACCTATGGGTGGGGAACAAGGTGGTGCATCGTGGATGCCCTTGGGGCAATTTGGTACTCTAGTTGGCGGTTTGGTAAGGCGGGCATATAGTGCACACTAGGGTGATCCAAGATGGAGTTCACCGTCGTTTCTGGTGGTGGAAGATGATGCCCTTTAACGATGCAGGTGATGCAACTTAAACAATGAAGCAACCCCACTATCTACAGGAAGTGTCCCTGGAAGCAGGAGCGGAGGTAGGTGCTGCTAAATGGCCTTGAGCCTTCTGTCTGCTATGTGCTCAGCCATGCTACTTAGCAGCACCGTTCTCCCTGCAGTCCAACCATGTATGAAGAAAAAGGGTGTTGCAAAAAAAGGGGACTGTTTTACAAGCATGATCTGGCTCTTCCTCAGCTACTAGATCTTTGCTATCTAAGGTAAACCTAGGCCTTTTGGGTACATATTATTGGCAGAGTATTCCGATCCGCTAAAAACAGACGTATGGGGGGCCACGTCCCCATCCATCCATGCGGATCGGATCGGGTAAGATCTGATGAAAATGGACATGCTGTCCGTTTTCATCAGATCGCTCCATAGGAGGACAGCGGTGCCCGACAAGCCCCCCGTAGCGACGGAGTCCGCCTGTGTGAATGAGGCCTTACACGCAGGGATCTCCAAACTACGGCCCTCCAGCTGTTGTGGAACTACACATCCCATGAGTCATTGTAAAACTCTGAAATTCACAGACATTACTAGTAGGGTTGTCCCGATACCACTTTTTTAGGACCGAGTACAAGTACCGATACTTTTTTTTAATGTACTCGCCGATACCGAATACCGATACTTTTTTTTAAATGTGTCCCCAAATGCAGCCATGTCCCCCCCATATGCAGCCATGTCCCCCCCATATGCAGCCATGTCCCCCCCCACAAATGCAGCCATGTCCCCCCCCCATATGCAGCCATGTGCCCCCCACAAATGCAGCCAAGTCCCCAAACATATGCAGCCATGTCCCCCACATATATGCAGCCATGTTCCCCACATATATGCAGCCATGTCCCCCACATATATGCAGCCATATCCCCCCACATATATGCAGCCATGTCCCCCCACATATATGCAGCCATGTCCCCCCACATACATGTAGCCATGTCCCCCCACTTATATGCAGCCATGTCCCCCCACATATATGCAGCCATGTCCCCCCCATGTATCCAGCCATGTCCCCCCCATATATGCAGCCATGTCCCCCATACAGTATATGCAGCCATGTCCCCCATACAGTATATGCAGCCATGTCCCCCATACAGTATATGCAGCCATGTCCCCCATACAGTATATGCAGCCATGTCCCTCATACCTGATGATGATGATGCCGATGCCGCCGCCCCCGCCGCTGCCGCCGCGTTAATGATTGTGCGGCGAACATTACAGGCAGTTTTCATTTCAATAGCTGTTTTCCCTGCCACGCCGTGTAAAGGACACTGCCCCTTGCTCGGGATTGGACAGATCTGTCCAAGGGGGAGTGTCTATACACGGCGCGGTGGGCAAAACAGCTATTCAAACTAAAGGTGCCTGTAATGTTCGCCGCACGGTGATTAACGATATACGGCGGCGGCGGGGGGGGAAAGTATTCTATTTAGGTATCGGGGGTACGAGTACTCCCGCAAATACTCTGAATCGGTCCCGATACCGATACTGGTATCGGTATCGGGACAACCCTAATTACTAGGCATGATGGGAACTGTAGCATTGGAGCAACTGGAGAGCCATAGTTTTGAGACCCACAGCATTCTTGTGCTTTAATCAATGTTTGTGAAGAAGGTCTAATCACTAGTCATATGGCTTGTTGCACCTGAGTCTATGCACCAGCCACGTGGCTTGTGGCTACTCCATGATGTGTCTCTAGTTTCCTTTGTAATTGCTTTTACTTTTTGTTTTGTGGCTAGCTCTAGCTTTCGCTGCTTGGCCTTTTACAGCGTAAACAGGCTCTGCTTTCTTTGTTGTGCTTTGCACCTTTGTACATCTTAGTCATCATGATGCATATTTTTTTTCCTTCTGTCATATTCATTGTGACGGTATCGGTACGATATCCCCGTCAAGCATTCCCTCCTCTCCATACAAGAACATCACAGGATCATCCACACATGAGTCAAGACTGAATGCTGGAACCAAGACTGATTTATTGGCAGCTTGCTGCTGGTTATAAATACAGTTTTACAAGCTAAATCCTTAATCAAGGAACAATGGGAGCTCCACCCCCTTTTCACACACTCTGGAGTTTCTCATACAGAATATAGCCAGACAATTCGGAGCCGACCCGAGACACATTTTCTTTAAATAATGACATCAGGGAAGTTAATTACAAGGTGTACAGAACACATTAGCTGGGCAGCCTGGCGCCGCATAATGAAGCAATCAGAATACATAACATGAGTCACCTCTAATCACAGTAAACAGGATTAACATCCCTTTGAAACAAGGAGCTAGCTGCAGACGGGTCATTAACATGTCAATAGCTTGTAACACATGAATCCATTTTACCTCTAACCCACAATTTAACCAAGCAGGGAGAATTACACTGACATATCCTTCACAATGGCCCCCCTTTTTCTCCCTGCTACGGCAAACCCGGTTGGACCTTCCCTGGTCCAGTAGGGTTGACGGGTTCAGAGCTTTTAGTCCGAGGTTAACTCCGTTTGGCGTGACTGACCTCCATTGGTAACTGCTTCCGACTCAGGTATGCCACCGGGTCGTCAGATCACACGCCGGTCAGTCCCCAAGTCTTTGTGCGATCTGCAGAGTCACCAGAAGTCAGTGTGAAGACGGCGAATGGGTCTGTGCGCCGCCGTCTAGGTGTCCCGCTATGGGAGGGGCAGGTTATGGCTCTGAAGTGACAATCACAGGAGATTCATAAAAAGGAAAAGTTATATTTGTTGAAATGCTGTAGCACTAGTGCTCAGAGTCCGGGGGGGGGAGGGGACTCAGAGCCCCATAAGGTCAGCCACCCCCTGCTCCCTCCGCAGCCGCCGGTTCTCCTCTTGGAGCTTCTCCAGCTCCATCTCCAGTTCATGGAGCCTGGGGGGGTCGGCCTGCTGTGACTTCAGGCGGTTGTTCTCCTCCTCCATGCGGCTTATGCACTCCTCCAGCTCCATGTATTCACGGATCAGCTCCTGCTTGCTCATGTCCTGCAGGCTTTCCACGTGGTCCTTCATCATCAGGAACTGGGTGGTGGTGTAAGGGGCCACCGGTGGGCCCTTGGCGAACATCTTGGCCCGCATCTGGGGCGCCCGCTGCGATTCCATCTCCTCCAGTCGCTTCTTCTCCTCCCAGGTCCGCTGGTTATATGACTTCCAGGACCCCTTCTTCTTGGAGGGTAGCTGGCGGTGCCTCTTTCTGCCCAGCTCCCTCCAAGGCCCCTCCGGCTCATGGCTGTCGCCCATGACCAGCTGACAATGGTGTTCCCTGTTGTCCGTAATAACAGATTGTACCATGAGGGCTTCGTAAGGGGTGCCCAATGGTTCTTCCTGACCCAGCTCCTGGGGATCCCAAGCCGAGTCTACACAATGGGCTGCTGCTGGTGGGCGGTACCCAGGTTGAGACCAATTTGATCTGGTGTTGTCATTCAGGGGGCAATTCTGCTTGAAGTGACCCAACTGTTTGCACCGGAAGCAGCGTTGTTCGTTGTCCTCCTGGCGTGGATAGCGAGGGCTCGATGTCATCGGTCTGTTAGGCGGTTGGTATCTAGCGGCTGGTGGGTGTGAGGGCGTCGTTGGTCGTGGAGGTTGTACCCGTGGTGTGACCTGGTTTGTCTTGCGAGTATCCGCATATTCATCCGCCAACTTCGTGGCCTCTGGTAGAGTCATGGGCCTGCGATCTCTCACCCAATCTTTGACATCCGTCTGGATGTGATTGTAAAATTGCTCCAGGAGCATTAGTTGCAAAATGTCCTCTGCGGTGGTGGCCTGGCTGCTGTTAACCCAGTTAGAGGCCGACAGGGACAACTGGCATGCCCATTCCGCGTAAGAGTCTTCCGTGGTTTTGCGTGAGTCCCTGAACTTCTGTCTGTGGGACTCTGGGGTTACTGCATAACGAGCCAGGAGCACTTCTTTAACCCTGGCGTAGCTATGGATATCCTGATCTGGCACGGTCCGGAAAGCATCAGAAGCTTTGCCTGACAGTTTGCCTGACAATATTGAAACCCACTCTCCTCTAGCTATTCGGTGCAGGTTACATTGTCGCTCAAAATCTGCCAGGTAGTTATCAATCTCACAGTCCTTTTCATCAAAAGCTTTAAAAGCGCTAAACGGAATCTTCCTTGTGTCTGCTGTGCTGTACTCACTGTTTGGAGAATGTGCGGCTGCTTGTTGGACTGCTGCCAGTTTTAACTGTAGTTCTGCGTCTCTTATTTGTTTAGCCTCCTGTAGTTCTGCGTTTACTAACAGGTCCATCACTTTCAGCACCACATCTGGCGTTGGGTTCGGGCCGAACCACGCTAGCTTCTCTCTCATTAGCTTGTTGGCTGGTGATTCCTCTTCCTGAATCACTGGTGTCTCCATCTCTTGTACTGCTGGCGTTGCTGCAATCCCGTCCTCCTGGTCTAGCTCCATTAATTCTGCTATGATGACCCGCTTGGTTTTGTTGCTAGCAATCCTTCCACGAACTTCCAGTAGTTCTTTCAGTGTATTTCTTTTAAGCAGGGTGTATCAGCCTTCCATTCACTGTTCCCAGTGTCTGCTTGGAATCCTGGTGTAAGGGAGAGTAGAAGGGAAAATCCCACTGCTGCCAACCAATTGTGACGGTATCGGTACGATATCCCCGTCAAGCATTCCCTCCTCTCCATACAAGAACATCACAGGATCATCCACACATGAGTCAAGACTGAATGCTGGAACCAAGACTGATTTATTGGCAGCTTGCTGCTGGTTATAAATACAGTTTTACAAGCTAAATCCTTAATCAAGGAACAATGGGAGCTCCACCCCCTTTTCACACACTCTGGAGTTTCTCATACAGAATATAGCCAGACAATTCGGAGCCGACCTGAGACACATTTTCTTTAAATAATGACATCAGGGAAGTTAATTACAAGGGCCCATATTCTCAGTGAAGTTACGATGGAGTAACTCAGGATACTCCATCGTAACTCCCTTTTGTGGCCAGTGTATCTATGCTCCTGATTCTTAGAATCATTTTTGCATAGATACACTTAAGATCCGCCATCTGTAAGTCACTTACACTGGCGGATCTTAAATGCAATGACGCCGGCCGCCGCTAGATGGCATTTACGTGAAGGAGTCATTTGCGTATGCAAATGATCCTTCTACGCCGATTCCCGAACGAGTTCGCGTTGCGTAACCGTCGCTAACGTCGTTTGCGTAAGCGAAAACTTACTCCTGCTATATGAGGGGTAAGTTTCTGCAAGTCTCGCGTAGGCCATGTTACGGATGGCGTCGGGTCCCCGTCGTGTTTTTTCGTCGGGTACGTCGTTTACGTAAGTCGTTCTTGAATACGACTTTACGTCAATGACGCACACGTCGGCGTCATTGACGTTTTCCGCCGAGAACTGGAGCCCGGCGCATGCCCAGTTCTTTCGCATCGGGGGCGCGCTTCATTTGAATAGAAGCCGCCCCCTTGGAGATCCGCCAGGCTACGCCGGGACACTTACACTCCGCTGTCCCAACTTATGGAGCAAGTGTTTGGGGAATACAACACCTGCTCCAGTAAGTTGGGACAGCGGAGTGTAAGTGCCTTAAGCGCAGCAGGCGGATATTTAGAGAGAATATGGGCCAAGGTGTACAGAACACATTAGCTGGGCAGCCTGGCACCGCATAATGAAGCAATCAGAATACATAACATGAGTCACCTCTAATCACAGTAAACAGGATTAACATCCCTTTGAAACAAGAAGCTAGCTGCAGACGGGTCATTAACATGTCAATAGCTTGTAACATTCATCAAATAATTAGCTTTTGACACATGCTAGTGTCAGCTCCTGAGCTATGACTAAGCACTAGTTTCAGTGCGAAACGCGTCAGTTGCCAAGGCTTTATTTCATCTTGTTGCTGTGACTTGTAGTGCTGTCCTTATTTTAATAAACGCTACCATTTGTTCAAAGTGCAGCTGTCCAGAAACACATTTTGTTCCTGTCTTGCTGAATGCATTGCCTGCACCTGAGATATCTGCCACGGTGGATTTTCATTTAGGATCCCACCTGGAGCGGCTACTCTCTTTTCCCCTAGTGTCAGCTCCTACTCGGGTCTGGTTTCTAAAGCATTAATGAGAGCATTATATGTCTCTGGAAGGCTGCAGAGGAGCAGGGCAACAATATGGTTATCTTTGATGCTCCATGATTTCTAGCATAACTTTTACGTGGTCATACATTTGCTGGTCTTCTTCAAGCCTCATCTTGTACAACTTTCTTAGCAAAAATAGCTTACTGTTGAATGCTCATGCAGTTTTTGTAATGACGTCCACATATCTTTGGCCGTTTTCTCTGTTCTTATGTGGATAAGCCGGTCATCTTCCACTAGTAAGATTATAGTTGCTTTTGCCTGCCTATGCTTCCTATCCCAGTCCTCTGTATCTCCTCTTGTAGGTCTTATCTCACAAATGTCTCATAGTCAAACATGAAGTGAAAGGAAATCCTTGCAAATTAAAAGAATTCCTTGGGGACCACCAGAGCTAGTGTCGCCAGTGGAAAATGTCCCCTCCTTTACTTTTCTGGGGACAGCTAAAGAATTTGTGATTTATTTTACTTTCACTTTCAATGATAATGGTAAACAGGACAAATAGAGAGGGTGAATCTCCCTAACGGGGGCACAGACAGCAATAAAAACTGACAGGTGTTCTAATCCCTCGCCACTCCAATGCATTAAGGTGAAAAATGTAAAGTCTTTAGAACCACTGTGGTTCTAAAGACAGAAGTTTATTTTATCTTAATGCATTCTATGCATTAAGATAAAAAACCTTCTGTGTGTACCAGCCCACCTAATAAATATAGATAGATTATAGAGCAAGCACTACTAAATAATAATGTCCAAATGCATCTATATCCCTGAATAAGATTATGATTAGACATAATACCCATACCCTACCCCATACCCGGGGTAGGGTATGGGACTTTCGAGATGCAAAAGGGGATATTTGAAATATTGTATACATAGATAACAATAGCTTTCACCAAACCCACGAGACACAATGGAATGGTAAAAAAAAAAAAAATTCCTTAAAGCGGGAGTTCACCTGAAAAAAATGTTTTAACATTAGATTCATGCTCATTTTGTCAAGGGGAATCGGGTAGTTTTTTTAAAAACGAAGCAGTACTTACCGTTTTAGAGAGCGATCTTCTCCGCCGCTTCCGGGTATGGGCTGCAGGACTGGGCGTTCCTATTTGATTGACAGTCTTCCGACAGGCTTCCGACGGTCGCATCTATCGCGTCATGAGTAGCCGAAAGAAGCCGAACGTCGGTGCGGCTCTATACGGCGCCTGCGCACCGACGTTCGGCTACTTTCGGAAAATCGTGACACGATAGATGCGACCGTCGGAAGCCTGTTGGAAGACTGTCAATCAAATAGGAACGCCCAGTCCCGCAGCCCATACCCAGAAGCGGCGAAGAAGATCGCTCTCTAAAACGGTAAGTACTGCTTCGTTTTTAAAAAAAATACCCGATTCCCCTTGACAAAATGAGCATGAATCTAATGTTAAAAATTAACATTTCCGGGTGAACCTCCACTTTAAAAAAAATTAAATTTATTAATACAAAAATTGCTTAAATTACATTACATCATTATCCAAATCTTTAAAATCACAAGAAGAATGCTGCTTTTACAACCAAGGTGCAAAGAGGCTTCCTCGTGAGACCCGTGTTAATAGTTCGAAGCCCCGAATACAGGGCTTCTTCAGGAACACACAGGCAAAAATGATCTACATAAAATGTATAAAGGAAAAAATAATGATAATCAATGTCCAAACAAACGGACAAAAATTATGGTCAGTCAGTTAGGCATGTCTCATACGTTACTTATTGGTACAAAGAGAGTTAACTCGGCAAACAGAATAGAGTACAATACAAATTCAATTCTTAAATTCTATGCATAAGGTCTATATTGTTCTACTGGTCAAGATCTAGGCCATACCTCCAAGGGAAAATCAGAGAGTGTCCTGGACAGTGCAGTGAAAACAGTCCCCCCTGGGCAGATGACCCTGCCTCATAGGGTAACGCAACAGTACATAACATGTGAGTCTAATATGTCAGCATCCAGTATGCGATCCTAGTGAGAGAGGCATACAAAAATGAGCTAGCCCCCAAATTCATGGTGTCAAAGCAAGAAAAAAGAATAACGAACAATATATTATAGCATAGATTCAAACAATAATGCTGCAAAGAGGAAAAATCAAACATGCATATAGCATCCTGCGGCCATACTGCAAGAAGAGAGTTCCCATATTGTTTAAATAGGCCCATATCAAAATCAGGACTATCCAAAGAGAACCCAAAATATGTTAATCTGATTAAGAGATTATTTTTTTTTTCTGATTATGAAAAATAAACAAATTATATTTAGAGCAGAAATGTCTCACTTACACTCATGTGGGGTATTGTTTATATATTTAGATGCAGGGAAAGGTCAATGGGCCATATTCTCGTAGATCGGCGCATATTTACTCAGGTGTAGCGCATCATAGTTGCGCTACGCCGGCTTAACTTGGAGAGAGCTCTCCCATATTCCCGTACCACATGCGTCCTACGTTGCGCTCGCGGAGCTGAAATGTGTCGGCGTAAGTAGGCGCAAGTGACGGTAGGAGGGATGTGGGCGTGAAGAATGCTAATGAACCGTGACCCCATGCAAATGATGTCCAGACCGAACGGAGCATGCGCCGGACGTGCCCCGCCCTCTGCGCATGCGCAAAACAACAGTAGGCGTAAATCCCTGCTGAGTTGGGCCGGCCCAGTGTATAAATGCGTCACCACATGCGCCCAACGAGTGCAAAGTGACTCCATATTGATTCTGTTGGTGGAGATTTTTCTCTTTAGCTTTGCAATGCCTGGACCCAGGAAGGAAAGGAGAAAAAAGAATTTCACCCAAGATGAGAGGGCCATCGTAGTCTCTGCCATGGAGAGATACGATTCAAGACTCCATGGTGCTGACAGTGGCAGCACAAGTAAAACCAAAAAGGAGGAGATCCTTAGGAAAGTGACTGCCCAGGTCAATGCCTTAGGCCATGAGGCAAGGACCCCCCAGGAAATTCAGAAAAAAATGAATGACCTGCGTGGTGTGGTCAGGAACAAGATGGCCATCATTGCAAAGCATGCCAGGGGCACAGGAGGGGGGCCACCCTGTTCTACCCGGCTCACTCAAGAGGAGGAAGTGATTGCCCGCTGCCTTCGGAGGGAGCAGGTGGAGGGCCTGGAGGGCCATGACTCAAGTGAGCCACCCATGAGGACAGGTAAGTGTGTTTTATCTTCTGGTGTGTTGCATGTGTGGTGGGGGTGGTGGGTTATGTGACAAGTGTGTTGGTCCACCAACATGTGACTGTTTTGTGTCATCCACAGGTGAGCAGGATGAAGCGGGGCCATCCAATGCTGCCAGTGGCCGTCACAGACCATCATCCACTGAGCAGTCTGCTTCTGTGACTGACCTCCTGGGAAGCCAACAGGCCTTGGTGGAGGGGAGTGGTCAGTCCTCCGCGCAGGAGGTTGTTGAGGAGGAGGTCCATGAAGAGGTGGTCCAGGAAGAGGAGGTCCAGGAAGAGGTGGTCCAGGAAGAGGTGGTCCAGGAAGAGGTGGTCCACAGCGAGCAGGAGGTCTTCCTTTTTTTGGAGGAGTCGCATGTGGTGGCAGGACCATCACAAAGCCCCCGCATATCCAGCCCCTCAGGGTCCTCCAACACCCTCTCCAGTCCCTCCCGTCCCATCCCCCTCATCTCCAGCCCCTCCAGGTCCTCACTCTATGCAAGGGGCCCAGCCACTCCTGTCCCCAGGAGGGCTACCCACAGGACAAGGGGTGCGGCAGAAATGCTTCATGAGAATCTGGCCAGGCAGCAGGACCAGCAAACCCGTCATATGGGTGAAATCTTGGTGGAGTTGAGGCGCCTGTCCGACAGCTTGGCCTCCTCGGGAGCAGTACCAGATGCTCTGCAAGATGTGGCTGGAAACTGCGCAGCCACAATCACCAGCCTGGGTGAGCTGCAGACTACAACTGCCGAACTTGTGGGGGAGGTCAGGTGCCTGCGAAGGGCTGTTCAGGCCCAGACAGCTACCCAGGAGTCATTGCTCACCCGCATAGCACTAGCTTTGGAGGGCAGACAGGCAGGCAGGGAGGCACCTGGGAATGTTCCTCCACCTGGAGATGTTCCTCCACCTGATGCCCCAGCTCCCCCCAGGCAAGTGAGGGCCAGGAACCTGGGCACCAGGCGTAGCCCGCGCCGGGGCAAGTGATTATTTATTGTTCATTTGCTCTGGTTAAGAGCTTATTTTATTATTTGCTCTGGTTAAGAGCTTATTTTATTATTTGCTCTGGTTAAGAGCTTTTTTGATTATTTGCTCTGGTTAAGAGCTTTTTTTTTAATTTTGGGTGCTGCACACAGGCAGTGTTGCAGAGTACAGTGTGAATGGTGTGTGAATGTGGGGTGGTGACATTCCTGCCAGTAAGGGGTGTCACCCTCGGGCGCTGGTGATAAGTTCTCCCCAGGTCCGTATGAATGACGTATGAATGGACAGCAACATCATTGGGGCCTTGACGCGGCGTTGCTGCTCCTTAGTACCGTGCGGTGTACTTCGGTCTAATCCAATGTTCTGTGCATGTGGGGTGTGTGTTAGGGACCACAGTGGTGTGCATGCGTGCATTTTCTGTGTGCCATGTTTAATGTTTGTGTTTAACGTTCAAAGATTCGCTCCACGAGACATCTCCTGACTGCTGTACCATCAGCAGACGGGGTATCCTCGGTTAGGGGGGGACATGGTGGTTGGGGGGTCAGGTCCTCACGTAGGTCAATCTGCAGGCCCTTTCTCACTGCGAAGTTATGCAGCACGCAACATGCAGCGATGATTTGGCACACGAAGTTGGGGGAATACAGCAGGGTACCCCCAGTCTTATCCAGGCATCGAAATCGTGACTTAAGGAGGCCAAATGTTCGCTCAACCACTCCACGGGTGCGTGCGTGTGCTTCGTTATATCTTCTCTCTCCTGGTGTTTGCGGATTGCGGAATGGAGTCATGAGATGAGGTCCCAGGGCATATGCAGAGTCACCTGGAAGGGAAAAGACAGGAGGATGTTAGTCATGCATGTGCCCCTCGTGATGTCTGCATCATGGGGGGGGACAGTCATACCTGACACCCATGTCACTCACCAACCAGCCAACTGTCCCCATACACATTCTGCTCAAATTGTCTTGGGATGTCACTTTGCCTGAATATAAAGCTGTCATGGCTGGATCCGGGGTGTTTTGCACGGACGTGCCATATGAGGCCATGTGCATCCACGATCACTTGGACATTGATAGAATGCCAATGTTTTCTGTTGCGGTATATGTGCTCGGTCTCGTGGGGGGGCTGTATTGCCACATGGGTACAATCAATTGCACCCACAGTGCGTGGGAAACCATCAATTAGGCAGAAATCTGTCATTGCCTTCAGCCGCATGTCCTCCTGGGTGGGTCTGATTATGTGGTGCGACATGCGTCGGAGTATTGCGGGGACAACTTGGTGCACGCATCTACTCATGCTGGTTTGGGATATCCCAACCACGTCTCCACTGGTTCTTTGAAAAGAGCCTGTGGCAAGAAAATGCAATGTTGCCAGGACCTTCACCAGTGGCTGCACTGCATGGGATCGTTGTGTTGGGCTGCTGATGTCATTCTTCAGGGCTCTGGTAATTTCAAGTATGGCATCAGGGCTGAATCTATAACGGTGAAACACATCCACATCAGCCATGCCAAAGAGGCTAATGCGCTGTGGGTAGATCCTCTCACGTGCCCTCCTCCGTGCCCTCCTCCTTCTAAGTGCCTCTTCCTCCTCACACACTAGCAGTGCTAAGACCACGCCTGCCCCTGGCATGTTGGCATACGAATGTGTTGTCCTCAAAATTTGGTTGCTCAGCTCGTCCGGGATGGTGCTGCTGTATTTGCTTTTTTCAAGCTAACTTACTCAGGTCTGGAGCAAAGTTAACCGAGCTTTATAAGGGGTAACTTTCAGCCGGACAATCGTCTTACGCGCACAGCGCGTAGCCTAAGCCGATCGCGCGTAGGTTCGGGAATCAGCGCATCTACATCATTTGCATATTTGAATACTAATTCTATGGCAGCCTAGGATGCCATCAGCTGAAATATACGCCTACGCTGCGTAAACTTAAACTAGTTAAGACGGACAGGAGTAGCCTGATTTCTGGCGGATCTGGTTCTGTGACTACGGCGCATAGATAGGACGGCGCATCTTTACACTTACGCCGCGCATCTCCATATACGCCGGTGTAACTTGTTTGAGAATATGGCCCAATATGTGTACAGTCAGGATCACGGCGCACATATAGCGCAAATAAAGAGATCTTATTCAAGCTTCAGTTTGGAAAACTCTGATAAAAGAGAACAAAAGGAAAATGGAAAAGTAGGTAATATACTAAGTAATAAAACAGGAGTCATGGTATTAAAGACCATGACTCAATTCAAAATTAAATTAAATTAAATTAATTAAATTATATATATATATATATATATATATATATATATATATATATATATATATATATATTTATTTTTTTTATTTTTTTTACATGAACCCAGACGGGAGATACATTTCTGCCTTGTTTAGAAAATTCACCAATTACTATCAGGTGTCGGCTGCAGAGGTAGCCAGAAAGGTTTAAGGACGTTGAATAGCTTCAGCTGTTCAGAATGAGAAAATTAAGGCCTCTATAAGTCGTCCAGAGGACTACTACTGAATGCTGCATCCTGAGGCTTGTTGAGTTAAGAAGAGCAGTGAGCTGAGGAAGACTTCTGAAGGTGAAGTGGTTGTTGATATCTTTGCTGTGTGATAAGAAAATCTAAAAGACTATTGTTTTCTGCTGGAAGACCAGCAGTGTCTGCCCAGCAGTAGGCTGTGCCAGACTCCATAGGTAGGTTCCTGTGTTGTGAATGTAGACGGCCCAAGTGGCCAGGGTTTATTTTATGTTTTATTTTGTTTATGTCGTTTTGATGCTTGCACTTGTTTCCAGCAATATGGAAGAATAAACCATAAACCTTGTTTTTCAACCACCCACGGCTGCCTCTCTGTATAATTCAGTGTGCAGGCAGTGAACCCACTCAGGAGGTCACACACCCCGCTACCGAGCTAACCCCTTACAATATATATATATATATATATATATATATATATATATATATATATATGGATCCCATAAAGTAAAGTAAATGTTAACTAACAAATACTCTGAGTCTCACACATTAATCCAAATTACCTTAGAGTAATCGTCTGGTTTGCCCCAGAGACCTTTTTAAGCCTCCACGTACTCAGATTGCCAGGTTTAACCTGCAAGATGGACTAACGCGCCCAGTAAGAGAATGGCCCAGTAAGGGAGGAGGAGGGAGGGTTACATAAATTAGAAGCTAAGGAAGTTATAGAAAGAAATTTACCTGTGCCACCATTTAAACATTGATGAGGCTAGCCCGGCAGAGCTAACGCTGCTGATGTATGCTAGCCAAGCTCTTTTATATCCCCTCTATGCAATGGCGCGGCACAGCGTATAACGTGGGTGGCGTCAATTGCGTCAGTGGGTGTGGAAAAGTGACCTAGGAGCCGGGGATCTCCCGTCCTGGAGTCCGCCGCCCGCGCATGCGTGATGTACGCAAAATGACGCAGGAGCGTGTCACCAATGACGGTGACTAGGCACGGCCACCCATCCAATGGGATGATGCGATCTCCGGACAATCCAAACAGTCGAAATACGGACAGACGCAGGCAGCCGAGCCTCCGCTCGGGTTCAACATTGTAAAGGCAATGCTGGCGTTTGCCCCTGATTGGTGCAGGGAGGGTTGGCCAAGTCTAAATACTTACCTGAGCTTCATCTCAATCTAGTGATGTTGCACGAGAGCCGAGAAGTCCAGGGATCCTCCCTTCGGACACAGCAGCCCTTGGTGCCCACTACTCTCAATCACAGTTAGTGAGCCAATGAGGAGAGAGAGATGGCCGGGTCGAGACACGGCTCTGTGACTGAATGGACACACAGAGCAGCGACTTGGGTGCCCCCATAGCAAGCTGCTTGCTGAGGGGGCACTCGGCAGAAGAGAGTGGACAGGAGCTCCAGGATGGCACCTGAGAAGAAGATGAACTGGGCTTCTCTGTGCAAAACCACTGCACAGAGCAGGTAAGTATAACATGTTTGCTATTTTTAAACAAAAAAAAGAAGTTACCCCAAAACTTTATATTTCTGATATGTGCCTGCTGTAGCATGTACTTGTAAAAGAAAGTATCCTCTTCTCTTTTCATTGCCTCCTTTATGTGAAATTCCTGGTGATCCTGCCAGTGCCTCTGCTTTCCTATTAAAAACTGACCACACTAAGCAGGAGAACACACTGTGGTCAGTTCTCTAGCCATGCTGGGAACTCAGTGTGCTCTCCTCCAATGATCAGACTTTGTCCTGCCCCCCCCCCCCCGCACAGCCATTCACTGGGAAGCTCAGTGTGCTGATGTTTGTCCTCCCTCCAGCTCTTATGCAGCTGAGAACAGGGGGAATGTCTTTACATCTTTTTTTTTTTTCCTTCTTAACATAATATTTGTTTCTTAAAAGGTGTTAAGTGGTACCTTACTTAACTGGAGTCTTACCACAATCCAACCCACAAAATTAAGCAACCTTTCAAACGTGTTTTTCCCTCTATCTATCCCCAACTCCCTTTCCCATTTCTGAACAAAATAGGGTTCACCCCGTGCATCAATCTTTATGAGTAATTTATATAATTTTGAAACAGTGCCCCTTGAATTCTCTGCCTTACACAGTTTCTCTAACGGTGTCAACTCCTCTTCCATCCGTAATGGGCGGGGGAGGTGTCGCACAAATTGATATAACTGCGAATACCGCCACCTGTCAAGCTTCCAGATGTCGGTACGAGACTTCAACTCTTCATAGGACCTGATTTCGCCATCTTTTATTATATCCCCCAGGTGTAATTCATTTTTTCTAATCCAATTCCCCCCAATTTTTTTTTCCCCTGGTGCAAAATATGCATTGTCTTTTAAATTAATTAGTGGAGAGTTAAATTTCATATCTAATTGTGCCAGTGTCCTATCCCATACCCTCATGGTGCCAGATTCACAAAAGAGATACAACGGCGTATCTCCTGATACGCCGTCGTATCTCTGTTTCTAACTATGCGACTGATTCATAGAATCAGTTGCGCATAGATAGGCAGAAGATCCGACAGGTGTAATGGACTTACACTGTCGGATCTTAGGATGCAGTACCGCGGCCGCCGCTGGGGGGAGTTTGCGTCGTAAACCAGCATCGGGTATGCAAATTAGGAGTTACGGCGATCCACTAAGCTTTTTCCCGTCGTTACGTCGTCGCGAGTGTTAGATTTCCGTCGCAAAGATAGGGCACCTTTAACAACGTGTAAAAGTACTCCACCATGTTAAAGTATGCCTGTCTTTCCCGCGTCGCTTTTGAATTTTTTTTAAATGTTTTATTTTTCCCGGCGTAAATCTTTTTTCACGTCGCGATTCACAAAACGTCGGTGCGTCGTAATTTCGCGCAAAGCACGTCGGGAAATTTGCGACGGGAGCATGCGCAGTACGTCCGGCGCGGGAGCGCGCCTAATTTAAATGGTACCCGCCCCATTTGAATTGGACCGCCTTGCGCCGGACCTGTTTAAGATACACCGCCGCAAATTTCCAGGTAAGTGCTTTGTGGATCGGGCACTAAATCGGAAAAATTGCGGCGGTGTAACGTAAACCGGTTATGTAAAGTTGCGCCCGCTGTACGTGAATCTGGCCCATAGTGTCTCGTGTTAAATCGAAAACATTATTGTTTAAAACTCTAAATTGTGCCGGTATCCAAATAATACTACTTAATTGTGCCTTTGCTTGTGCTTTTTCTATTTGAACCCATCTCTTCCCAGGTCTATCCCTGGCCCATTCAACCACCCGGGACAAGACCGCAGCATTATGATTTTTCCTTATATCGGGTACGGCCAAGCCCCCCAGTTGCTTATCTTGTTTTAGGATTGAGAGAGAAATCCTATGTTTTTTATTTTTCCACACATAGGGCCAGATCCACAAAAACCTGACGTAACTTAAAAAATCCAATTTAAGTTACACTGGCTTAAAGTTTCTACCTAAGTGCCTGATCCACAAAGCACTTATCTAGAAATTTCAGGCTGTGTAACTAAAATTCCGCCGGCGCAAGGCGTTCCTATTCAAATGGGGCGAGTCCCATTTAAATGAGGCGCGCTCCCGCGCCGGCCGTACTGCGCATGCGCGTCGGCCGTACTGCGCATGCGCGAAGTTACGTTACGCCGAGTTTTGAGGATCGCGACGGCTTAAAGTTGCGTCGGGGAAAAAAAAAATGACAGCGGCATGCATTCCTGAGGGAGAACTCATGCCAATTTTCAAAGAAAAAACCGGCATGGGTTCCCCCCCCAGGAGCATACCAGGTCCTTAGGTCTGGCATGGGTTGTAAGGAGACCCCCCCACGCCGAAAAATTGACGTAGGGGGTCCCCCTACAATCCATACCAGACCCGTATCCAAAGCACGGTACCCGGCCGGCCAGGAAGGGAGTGGGGACGAGCGAGCGCCCCCCCCCCTCCTGAGCCGTGCCAGGCCGCGTGCCCTCAACATGGGGGGGTTGGGTGCTCTGGGGCAGGGGGGCGCACTGCGGGCCCCCCCACCCCAGAGCACCCTGTCCCCATGTTGATGAGGACAGGACCTCTTCCCGACAACCCTTGCCATTGGTTGTCGGGGTCTGCGGGCGGAGGCTTATCGGAATCTGGGAGTCCCCTTTAAAAAGGGGGCCCCCAGATACCGGCCCCCCACCCTAAGTGAATGGATATGGGGTACATCGTACCCCTATCCATTCACCTGGAGGCAAAAAGTAAAAGTTAATAAACACACAACACAAGGCTTTTTAAAATATTTTATTATTCTGCTCCGGACGCCCCCCCTGTCTTCGTTATTAGCTCAATTACCAGGGGGGGCTTCTTCTTCCGCTCTCCGGGGGTCTTCTCCGCTCTCCGGGGGTCTTCCGCTCTCCGGGGGGGCTTCTCCGGACTCCGGGGGGGCTTCTCCGGACTCCGGGGGGCTTCTTCCATCTTCTCCCCTCTTCCGCTCTTGACTCGGCGAACCCCGGTTCTTCTGCAGCTCTCCGGTGCCTTCTTCTTCAGCGCTGGCTGCCTGCTATGTTTGTGTGTTAGCTCGATTTCAAACAGGCAGCCGGCGCGGTCTTCTGTGGCGTCATCTTCTCTTCTGGTCTTCTGTTCTTCCGATGTTGCCTCGTCGCCTGTTGTCGCTGTAATGATGGAAGCGCGCCTTGCATCCCATTTATATAGGCATCACCGTCCCATCATGCTCCGGTAGGTACCCACGTGGTGGGTGCCTACCCACGTGCACCCACCACGTGGGTACCTACCGGAGCATGATGGGACGGTGATGCCTATATAAATGGGATGCAAGGCGCGCTTCCATCATTACAGCGACAACAGGCGACGAGGCAACATCGGAAGAACAGAAGACCAGAAGAGAAGATGACGCCACAGAAGACCGCGCCGGCTGCCTGTTACTAATTGAGCTAACACACAAACATAGCAGGCAGCCAGCGCTGAAGAAGAAGGCACCGGAGAGCTGCAGAAGAACCGGGGTTCGCCGAGTCAAGAGCGGAAGAGGGGAGAAGATGGAAGAAGCCCCCCGGAGTCCGGAGAAGCCCCCCCGGAGTCCGGAGAAGCCCCCCCCGGAGAGCGGAAGACCCCCGGAGAGCGGAGAAGACCCCCGGAGAGTGGAAGAAGAAGCCCCCCCTGGTAATTGAGCTAATAACGAAGACAGGGGGGGCGTCCGGAGCAGAATAATAAAATATTTTAAAAAGCCTTGTGTTGTGTGTTTATTAACTTTTACTTTTTGCCTCCAGGTGAATGGATAGGGGTACGATGTACCCCATATCCATTCACTTAGGGTGGGGGGCCGGTATCTGGGGGCCCCCTTTTTAAAGGGGACTCCCAGATTCCGATAAGCCTCCGCCCGCAGACCCCGACAACCAATGGCAAGGGTTGTCGGGAAGAGGTCCTGTCCTCATCAACATGGGGACAGGGTGCTCTGGGGTGGGGGGGCCCGCAGTGCGCCCCCCTGCCCCAGAGCACCCAACCCCCCCATGTTGAGGGCACGCGGCCTGGCACGGCTCAGGAGGGGGGGGGGCGCTCGCTCGTCCCCACTCCCTTCCTGGCCGGCCGGGTAGCGTGCTTTGGATACGGGTCTGGTATGGATTGTAGGGGGACCCCCTACGTCAATTTTTCGGCGTAGGGGGGGTCCCCTTACAACCCATACCAGACCTAAGGGCCTGGTATGCTCCTGGGGGGGAACCCATGCCGGTTTTGTTTTTTACAAATTGACGTGGAGTTCTCCCTCGGGAAAGCATACCAAATGCCGTCGCTGCAATGGGCCTTTACAAGGTGTGACTAACTTTACACTTTGTAAAACGAGCCCTAATTTTACACTTGCAAAATAACACTTACGGCGCAAAAAAAGAAGCTAGAAAGCTTTGTGGATCGCCTTAAGTGCTAATTTGCATACTAGCAACGGCATTTCGACTCGAAATGCCCCCAGCGGCGGATGCGGTACTGCATCCTAAAATTAGGCAGTGTAAATCAATTACACATGCCGGATCTTCTGTGTAACTTTGGAAAAAGCCTTTTGAGGATCGTTTCCAAAGTTACACACAGACTGAACAGCACTTAAGTCGGAGTATCTCTTTTGAGGATCTGGCCCATAGTTCAGAAGGAATGTTTTTACATCTAAACAAAAATGTTTTGCCTTTCATTTCTATTCTAAACTGAATGAGTTGTTATTAAAGTGATTATAAAAGATCACCTTTGAAATCACTTAAAGCTAGGCAATAATGGATATCTCATACTCTCCTCACTGATCAGTGTTTAACATGGTGCAGAAATCTGCTACTTCAGTGTCTGTAGAACTGGAATAATGTGCATAACAACCCTCACACATTACCAAGAAGGAATAGGAAGGAATAAGGCTGAAGACAAAATTCATCTCTGCTCCTTAATAAATCACATTTAGCTTTGCATGCTGAACATTAAACATATACGCTGTTTTCTGTGTATGATGTAATACACAGTATGCAACACAATATTTTTCATCGCTGTTACAAAGTACTGCACATCGTAGATATCTCTGTAAGCTGGCCAAATCCACTTTCACTTCCTGCTGGCAGCGATGGCGTCTGCTAAAATAGGAGAGGAGCTAGAATGTTCCATTTGTCTGAGTATTTACACTGATCCTGTGATGCTGAAATGTGGACATAATTTCTGCCGGGACTGTATTGATCGTGTGCTGGATGCCCAGGAGGGATCTGGAGGTTATTTCTGTCCTGGATGCAGAGAAGAGTTTCAGGATCGGCCTGCACTGCAACAGAACATAACACTACGTAACATAGTGGTGAATTTCCTGTCTGCTTTTGCAGATCAGGAGTCCGGGGTCTTCTGCACTTACTGTCTGGTATCTCCCATGCCTGCTGTTAAATCCTGTCTGCTGTGTGAGGCTTCTCTGTGTGATAATCACCTGAGTGTCCACAGCAAGTCACCAGAACACGTCCTATGTGACCCCACCACCACCCTGAGGAACAGGAAATGCTTCCTCCATAACGAACTCTTTAAATTTTACTGTACTGAGGACTCTTCCTGTATCTGTGTGTCCTGCTGTCTGATTGGGAAACACAAAGGACACCAAATAAAGTCCCTGGATGAGGCCTTTGAGGAGAAGAAGAAGAAACTGAAAAATAATCTACAGAAGTTGATTATAAGGAAAAAGGAGATGGAGAACAGAGTTCAGAGGCTACAGGAACACACAAGCAAAACTGTGGAAAAGGCAAATGGTGAATCAAAGAGAACCACTGCCCTGTTTAGAGAGCTCAGGAGACGGCTGGAAGACCTAGAGAAGCGAGTCCTGAGAGAAATCTCCGGGCAAGCAGAACGAATCATGCTACCACTCAAACAATTGATCGATCAGCTGGAAATAAAGAAGGATGAACTGTCTAGGAAGATAGGTCACATTGAGGAGCTGTGTAACATGATGGATCCATTGACTATCCTACAGGAATCAGATACAGGTGACTTGTGTGATACTGAGGATGGAGATACTGAGGACAGAGAGAGACATGGTCAACTCCTTCATGACAGAGGGGGTCTGGATGTAGCTGGGATCTCACAAACGCTACAAACAGGGTTATCTGATATAGTAACAGAGGTAAATGTATGCTTCTCTATGGACAAACCTGTAAACTTTATATTGGATGTAAATACAGCTTGTAATAAGCTAAATATTTCAGATGACAGGAAAACGGTGTCCTACTTTCCAAACCAGAATCGTCCAGAAACACCCGAGAGGTTTAAGGTTTATCCTCAGGTGATAAGCAGTCGGAGTTTCTCCTCAGGGCGACATTACTGGGAAGTGGATGTGGGAGGATCACAATGGTGGAGAGTTGGGGTGAGTTATCCCAGTATAGACAGGTCAGGAGTGCAGTCATGGATTGGATATAATCAGAAGTCTTGGTGTCTGTACAGATTTAATGATCAGTATTGGGTAATACATGACAGTGAAGAGATCCAATTGTATGACAGTTATTCCAGTGACAGAGTCAGGATCTATCTGGATTATGAGGATGGACGGATCTCCTTTTGGGCTATGTCTGACCTAATCCGACACCTCCATACCTTCACCACTACCTTCACTGAGCCCCTCCATGCAGCATTCGGGGTATGGAAGGGCTGTATAAAGATATCTGGGGAAAGAGGGGAGATATAACCTGAGGCTGTTGACATGACAGAAAGGGGGATATCAGATTTGTAGAATATTAAAGTACATGTAAGCCCTAACAATAAACTTCCCTTATTCGCTCTTTTTAAGTGGTAAATTCACCATTGAAAGATTTTTTTTATTTCTGTCCAAAGAGTGCAAAAATAACTGTTGATCCTGAAAGCACCCTGCTAAAATAAGTGGCGATTTAGCGCTAACACACACTTGGCCCCAATGTGCTAGTTTTAGCAGCGCTTTACTGCTGTTATAGCTGTGTTGTTCGGTCGCTGGTGGGGCGCTTTTAACCCCCGCTAGCAGCCAAATAATTGGGTTAAAAGCGCCTGCAAAAGGCCGCTGCCGAAGCGCTTTACAGGTACTTCGGCAGCGCTGCCCATTGATTTCAATGGCAGGGGCGGTGGAGGCGCGGTGTATACACTGCTCCCCCACCACCCCAAAGATGCTGCCTGCGGGACTTTTTTTCCTGTCATGCAAGCGCGCCGCCCCAGTGTGAAAGCACTCCGGCTTTCACACTGGGGTGGCTTGAGAGGCGCTTTAGAAACGCTATTTTTAGCACAAAAATGCTTAAAAAGCACCTCAGTGTGAAAGGGGTTTTAATGTTAGAACTACAAGTACTGGCAGCTTTTGTGGCTGTCCAATTGTAGTTCTCAATGAACTACCAGGGCGCTGTTGAGCACTGTATGTAGTTCACCAATGCTTCCTGTCAGTGTATAACTGCCTGACCGTATAAGGTACGAGCAGACAGCTTACACTTAGGCCTCGTACACACGACCGAGAAACTCGACGGGCGAAACACATCGTTTTGCTCGTCGAGTTCCTTGTGAAGCCGTCGAGAAACTCGACAAGCCAATTTTCTCCATTCCCGTCAAGGAAATAGAGAACTTGCTTTCTTTTTGGCTCGTCGAGTTTCTCGACAGTTTCCTCGACGAAAATGTACACACGACCGGTTTCCTCTGCAAAAAAATATCTCCCAACAAGTTTCTTTTGGGTTTTGCAGAGAAACTCGGTCGTGTGTACGAGGCCTAACAGTCTGCAAGAGTCCTGCATTGCACCCGTCCCGCGATCTGCTAATCACTGGTGCAATGCTTTGCAGGTTCCTCCTAGAAAAAAATAAATAAATGCACATTTTTTTGCCTGCAAAAAGATGTGCATTTATTTTATTTTTTTTACAAAGGCGAACTGATCCTTTTATTGCACACTTTTGCAAAGAGCTGTGTTTGCCCGCATGAGATTCCCAGGTGTTCCATGCAGTCTTGTGCAGGCAGCCCCATTCATATCAATTGAGAAGCAGCGGCTGCACAGCCCATGCTCCCAATCTGACATCCATGGTTGTGAGCGTGTGTCCCCGAACAAACACTGTCTGTGTTCAGGGGGCCCCACACCCACATGCAAACAAAATGGGTAATACACTCTCCTACTCACGAATGAAAAAAAAAGTTTTGCCGTCAGTTCTACTATAATTATATAAATCCCTATTTCCATTTATATGTAACATTTGAATCCTTATTGTAACCATTTTGAACATTCAAATTAAACTTCTTTATTCAATATTTTTTTTATTTGTTTTCGGTTGTATACCAGCTGAACTTTTTTTTAGAACCCTGTAAGGCAAAAGGCATAATGAGCTGGTATGCACCGCATACTAGCTCATTATGAAATACTTACCTTAGAACGAGGCGCCGGTAACTCACCTGGTTCACGCCGAGGTAGCTGACATGTTGTCTCGGCGTGTCTTCCAGGTATCGTGGCTCCAATGCTGTGATTGGCTGGGGCCGCGATGTCGTCACTCCCGCGCATGCGCGCGGGAGACTTCTTTCCGGCAAGGTCCGGCGTCTGCTGGGCCTTCAGCTGAGAATCCCCTTTGCGCATGCGCCGCTGCAGTCAGCGGCTCATTGCAAGGGCAATAGCTCCTAAACCGTAAGGTTTAGGAGATATTATAGGCTTACCTGTAGGTAAAAGTGGAAAAAATTACTATACAGCCACTTTAATGAAAATCGCAAACATCTGACCATATAAAACTTAGACAAAACAGAACCCAAGCATTGCAAGCTCATTATCATATGAAACTCTCAACTTCTCATTTCTGTATACACCAGTTGGCATCAGTTGTACTTTCTTGTACAAAACAGTTTTATTGAAAAACACATCAACAATCAAAAAAAAAAAAAAAAAGAGAATACAAAAGAAAAAAAAGGCAGTGGAGGACACACCATAAGCTTATCAAATATCAGAAAAGATAGTCCGTAAACCTGAGGTTAGTCCCGCTCCTAGGGATCCGAAAGCGAATCCAGAAGGCCGGCTATAGAATGTCCTCAACTCAAGTGGCCTGCTAGAGTGACCTAATGCTGGCTTAGGTAACATTCCGGTTATCACACCGGGGTAAATGTAAAACTTAAAAGCACAGTTGTTATACAATACACAACCTTACAAAAAAAAAATATATATATAAAAAATAAAAAAAAATTAGAAATATATACATATATATATAAAAAAAAATAAAAAAAAAAATATATAAATATAAACATATATATATATATATATATACATATATATATACATACATACATATAAAATTCAAGCAGGCACATCCAATTTGTAAAAGAAAAAATGCATCCTGTGTCCAAGGCCAGCAGGACCAAGCCTGAGGGCCCGAGCCACAAAGAAAGAAAGGGAGGATGAAAAGAAAGAAAGCCAGCTAGAAAAGTAGCATGAACAAGTAGCGATGAAGGGAAAGAGGAATAGAAATAGAAAAGAACAGCAAGAAGAAAGTAAAAAGAATAAAAGAAGATAGAAGAAAAAAAAGAGGAAGGAAAGGGGTCCACGGGGTGGGGGGAACGGAGGCTCATCAAAGAGAAAGTAGTGCTGGGTCAAACCGTGAAGGGTGGTTGTAAGCCACCCAGGGTTGCCACACCCGGAGGAATTTATCGTGGGTATCTGCCAACACAGCAGTAAGTTTCTCATTAACCATAATATCATTAATGCAGTTTTTAACTGCTTCGAAGCTGAGAACCGGGGTCTTCCAGGCCCTTGCAATGATCAATTTAGTTGCAGTAAAAACATGCGCCGCCAACTGGCGTTCAGGGCGGAGAAGCTCCGTGATCGGTTTCCATAAAAGGGCCTCAAAGGGGTCCCTCTTCAAGTTGGTATCAAAGAGGTTGCGGAGCAGCGCATAAACTCTAACCCACAATCTGCATACCCTGGGACAGGTCCACCAGACGTGTGCCATCGTACCCTCCTGAGAGCATCCACGGAAACACAAAGGAGAGTAGGAAGGTATGAAACTCGCCAGCTTGGTCGGGGTATAGTACCACCTATAGAACACTTTATAAGCGTTCTCTTGAAAGAGAACATTTGTAGAACATTTAGACAATGCCATGGTCATAGCCTGCCAATCTTCCGGATCGAGTTGCTTCCCAAGCTCAGCCTCCCACTGGAGGTGATAAGGTCTCAAAGGCGGTCTCTTAGAGTTGATAATCGCTGTGTAAATCAGAGATATGAGACCCGGGGAATGGGGGCGCGATCTACATAAGCTTTCGAAGGGGGTCATGATATAGGGGGTAGGTTGGGATCTGAGAAGGCGCTGAAGGAAATGTCGGAGTTGTAAGTAGCTATAGTGTTCCCTGAGGGGAATATCATGGGAGGAACGTAAGAGTGAAAAAGAAATAATCTTGGTTGGAGAAAGCATAGAATGAACATCTACGAAGCCATGTTCAGTCCACCATGCAAACTGTAAGGGATTATCCCTACCTGGTGGGAATAGGGGGCTATGAAGAAGGTGAAGCAACGGAAGATGAGGGGAGATCAGACCTGCAGAATATTTAACCGAATCCCATAACCGAAGGGAATGGGCCAGACAAGGACCTATAGAAGGCGGGCGATGTGCTCGAGGGAGCCATGGAAGAGAGGCTAGAGGCGTCGGGTGGGAGTCCACCAAATCAAAAGTAGCCCACAATGGCATTTGCTGTTTCTCATGGAGACGAGACAATGGAGCGATACCCGCCGCAGTATAGTAAGCAAGCAAATTAGGAACCGACAGGCCACCATTAATTCTGCGTGCAAAAAGCACCTGCCTCTTAATCCTGGGCCTCTTATGGCCCCAGATAAACTGCATAAGTTTACGTTGGTGTATTCTAAGGATATGAGAGGGTACCTGGACAGGTAAAACCCGAAAATAATAGAGCAGTTTTGGAAGATAGGTCATACGTACCGTCGCCACCCTCCCGAACCAAGAGAGCGGAAGAGTGGACCAAGAGGCGAGCATAGCTGACAAATTGCCAAACAAAGAAGGAAAGTTGGCCTGATACAGTTCGGAGTACTTCGAGGTAAGCTTAATCCCCAAATAGGGTAATGAGGTCAACCATTGAAAAGGGAACGCCGACCGTAGGGAGTCTAAATCCAAGGGGGAAAGGTTGATAGACATTGCCTTCGATTTTGCCTGATTAACTGCTAAGCCTGAGAACAAAGCAAAAGAATCCAAAAGGGACAACAAATTGGGGAGAGAAATTCTAGGTTTGGTGATGGTCAACAGAATGTCATCTGCAAACAGTGACAATTTGTGTGAAGTACCCGCCACCTCCACCCCCGACACGTCCGGATGGGATCGAATGGCCTCTGCCAAAGGCTCCAGAGCCAGGACGAACAGGAGCGGGGAAAGCGGGCACCCCTGCCGTGTCCCCCTCCTAATGGGGAAGGTGGACGACTCAAATCCATAGTACCGAACCTTGGCCTGAGGGGAGTCATAAATAGCCGAAATCCAGCCCAAAAAAGAAGTACCGAAGCCATAATGGCTAAGGACTTGTGTCAAATAAGGCCAAGACAATGTGTCAAAGGCCTTATTGACATCGAGGGACAAAAACATCGTTTCCAGGGACCTGGCATGTACAATATGTTGAATTTGGAGAAGCCGTCTAATTGCATCCCCCGCTTGCCGACAAGGGACAAAGCCCACCTGATCCTTCTTTATCAGGCGTGGGAGAAAAGAATTCAATCGATTGGCCAAAATCTTAGTCAAGATTTTCATATCGATATTAATTAATGAGATTGGCCTAAAATTAGCCCAAGAGGAATGGTCCCTATCCGGCTTCGGGATCATCACAATGTTAGCGGTTAGCAGATCAGGCGTGAACGACTGACCTTTCTTTATGGAATTATACATGGCCGCCAAATGTGGGGCCAGGACGTCCGCTAACTTCCGATAATACAAGGCCGTGAAGCCATCCGGGCCCGGTCTCTTTCCGACCTTCAAGTCCTTAATACATTGAAGAACTTCCTGGACCTGAATATCTCGATCCATCAAAGACGTGTGTGCGTCTGATAGAGAAGGCAAGGATAAGTTAGACAAAAAGGTGTCAAGACCTTGAGTAGAGGAATGAGTAGGGGGAGAATAGAGCTTTGTGAGACGGTAGCGGAATTCATCCAATATCCGTTGTGGGTTACCCGTGAGGACATTGTGGCGGGTGCGCAGGTTTATGGGAGCAAATTTAGGGGCGAAGGTTCGGAGTCTATTAGCCAGCATCGCATTAGGTTTATTCGCCTTGGCGTACCACTTTTGGCGAGCCCAACGCAAAGTGCGTTCGGCTTCATCAGTTAAACATAAATCTAAGTCCGTACGGGCCGCATCTAAAAGTCTGCGATTCGCCGGGGAGGGAGTCTGCTTGAAGGCCGAAGACAAGACCTCCAAACGCTGCTCCAGAGCCCGACGAGCTTGAGTACGCTGTCTCTTGCGCTGTGACGCTATGCGAATCACATGACCCCGAAGGACCGCTTTATATGCTTCCCACAACGTCACAGGAGATGAGACAGTCCCCGTATTGAGGTTAAAATAGTCCTTAGAAGCTTCGTGAATATCATTAAGAATCGATTTAAAAGACAGGAGGGAGTCGTTCATGACCCAGGGGGCATATTGCGGTTTGTTGAGAAGAGAGTGACATACTGTCAAAACAGGGTCATGATCCGACCAGGGGGCCGCTAAAATGGAAACAGAGTCGACCAAAGGAAGATGTTTCCGGAGTACAAACATATGGTCGATCCTGGAATGGGAGTGATGAGGGTGAGAATAGTGGGTATAGTCCCTACCAAGGGGATGAAACTCCCGCCAGAGATCTACCAAGTCATGATTACGCAAAGCCTGAAGGAACTTTTTAGCAGCGGGAGAGGGGGACCTGTGTTCCGATGGATACTTGTCAAGCGAGGGGCTCAGCGACACATTGGAGTCACCAGCAAGTAAAAGTGTGCCCTTCTGATGGGTCCTTAACAGGGAGCAGACGTGGGTCAGAAAGGGTCCCGGATTATCATTCGGGGCGTAGTAAGTCATGATAGTTACCTCATTATCCTGAACAGCACCCTGCAAGAGGAGATATCTGCCATCCGGATCAGCGATCTGTTTACTGCAAATAAATGGAACTGAATTACGTATGGCAATAAGAACACCTTTCTGTTTAGTAGGACCATTAGCTAAATAAACTTGGGAGTAGTTTGAAGCAAAATACTTAGGACAAGAAGAAGTGGAGAAGTGGGTTTCCTGTAAACATGCTATATCAATGTTTTGCTGTTTAAGGTATTTGAAAACCTTGACTCTTTTTTGAGGGGAGTTCATGCCCTGGACATTCAGGGACAACCAGCGAAGGGTCATTGAATCAGGGGAATATCTCTACAATATACTCCGTTCACGCACCCCGGGGACCAAAGAAGAAAGGGGGAGAAAAGAAAAGAAAAAGAAGCGGAAGAAAGGGAGAAAAAAATAGAAGACAAAAGAGAGCAAAATAGAGCTCGGAGTAGAGCAAAGACTAGGTACATAGATGCATCATGACGTGGGCGCTGAAGCCCACAATGGGGTGGGACCACGACTAAGACAGCCGTTCTAGTCAGGTGCCAACACGTGAGGGGAACAGTGGTCCGTCGGGACCAGCAGCCTATTGTTTTACTATAAAACTTAAATAACATTAGCACAGAAACTAAAACATCAGTAAAAAAACAGGGCAAAATCAAAAAGAAAAAACATGGTTCAAACAATGACTAAAATGGCGACTACCATAGGCAGTCAACAGATTGAAACATATGACGTGCAGGTCCCCCGAGCCCCCAGAGACGACCAACATAGGGCCGTCAACTCCCGGAAGCAAGAGGGACCGAAGCACCACAGCCATAGCCACAACCCCCCAGCCCCACAGGGCAGGAGCGGAGGGCCGCGGCACGGCATCCCTAAACACACCCAATCCGGCAAACTGCGGGAGCGTCCCCCACCCCAAATGCACCCCCTCCCCCCTCCGCAACACCCCAGAAAATTACAGAAATAGTTAAAACGAACAAATAAGAAAAAAAAAAAACTAAAATAAAAATAAACTCACAGCCCGACCCGCTCGGGCAAAATGGGGGGACATCAGAGGAGGAGGGGCAGGAAGGCACACTCAGGTCAAGGCCTCGCGTGGCAACAAAGGGAGAGCAATCAGTGCCCCGGACCACCATCTCACAAGCGGGGCGGTCAGCAGGGCAACCCCCCCCCCGGCCACGCAGTCACGGCCAAAACAGGACGAAGTAACAGCAGGGGGACACAAACCAAAATCCGCCATCCCGATCCATGTGTGGAGCTAACAAGAGAGCAACGTCCAGATGGTGCAACACAGGATCGGGTAGCTTTGAAGGGAAAAAAAAAAACAAAAAACAAAGATTGGGTGCAATCAAAATGAGAAAAAATCAAGCAAGTTCAGCCATTGTTGGACTGCTGAAAACGCTGGGCCTGCAAATCTCGCAGGGCCTGGGATCCAGACTGAGAGCCCTGAGAAGCCCGGGAGAGCTGACGGGGTGGTCCGGAGGGTCCGGGCCTGGAAGATGAAGACGGAGCATCATGCTGGGATGAAGGGAGGCCCAGTTGAAGATCCAGGAAGTGGCGCTTCAGATCGGCAGGGGAGGTAGCTTGGTAGTGGCGACCCAGGTGAGAGAAAGACAACTTGAACGGGAATCCCCATCGGTATTTTATCCCATGGGACTGAAGGATTTGAAGGTAAGGCTTGAGGCCCCGTCGCCTGGCGATTGTGACCGGCGAAAGGTCAGCGAATAGCTGGAGGGGATTACCTTGGAATGAAAGATCCTGACGTTCCCTAGCAGACTGCAAAAGCTTCTCCTTAGTACGATAGTAAAGGAACTTGATAATCACATCCCTCGGGGGCCCCTCAGAAGGCTTGGGGGCCAAGGACCTGTGAATGCGATCAAATTCGAGCCTGTCTGCCGGTATGCCAGGAGCCAATTCTTGGAAGAAAGCAGTAGCTGTTCCCTGCAAGTCGGTGATGACCTCGGGGATACCACGGACACGCAGATTGTCTCTGCGGGCCCTATTTTCCGCGTCTTCCAACTTGTCCCGTAGTGTTTCCAGCTCAGTTGACAACCTGCACACTTCCTCCTCATGGCCGTCTAACACAGTGGTGGCCAAATCCATGCGTTGCTCCAACTGATTGGTGCGATGGCCTATTTCTTTAAGACCCCGCACAAAGTCCGAGGAGAGCTTACGAGAGGCAGTGGTGATTTCATCCCTCACAATGCTGCGAAATTTGGCCAGCAAAGTCTCCGAGTCTGCAGGGAGAGTGCTCTCCCCATCCATGGGAAACAGATGGAGACTGTCAGCAGGGGATCCCGAACTAGCAGCTGAGAGCCGAGTTTCCTCATCAGGCTCCGGAGGCTCAGGCGCCATCTTGTTGCATCAGTTGTACTTTCTAGAAGCTTCTGTAATAAAGAAATGATGTGCTTGACTATTGTTAATTTGGTGCGAAAGTAGCAACACTTTTAGAAATTGCCACACTAGTTAGACTACCTACTGTATTTATCGGCGTATAACTCGCACTTTTTTCCCCTTAAAATCAGGGGGAAATCGTGGTGCGCGTTATACGCCGATCCCCGCTCTCTGAGCGCGGCCGTCGACATATAACGAGTGCAGTACACTCGGGTACACTCGGCTGGGTTCGGCCACGCTCGGCTCCGCGAGCCGAGCGTGGTCGAGCCCAGCCGAGTGTACCGCACTGGGTATATGTCGGCGGCGGCGTTCAAAAACAGCACGGGAGAAGCGGGAAGAAGCGGGGAGGACACCACGAGGACACTACGAATGCCGCAGACGGACGCCGGACCGGACAAGGCCGCCGATGGACGCCGGGCAACTGTAGTAAGTAACTGTATCTGTAAATTGTCAGTATTTATTTTTTTTCCCTAGGATTCTCCTCTAGGTTTGGTATAATAAATATCCTAATTAGAAAAAAAAAAAAAAAAAATTTTCCTCAGTTTAGGACGCAATAAGCGTTTTTTTCAATAAGCAATAATATATACTAGGAACACACGATCGGTCTCCTCACCCCTGACAGAACGTGAATGTGTGTGGGGGTGGGAGTTGCATACCTGCAGCCCCCTTTTCTTGCCCAGCCAGACTGCATGCTTAAACCCTCATAAAAAACACCAAAAAATCTAGAGCCCCCAAAATAAATACCAGACTAATATTCTTGATGAGAGACTGGTATTGGTTATAAGGGGGAATCCCACAAAAAAATAAGAAAAACAAAACAAAAACTGTTTGAGGTTTCACCTTAAATTCCATACCAGTTCACATCATGCACATCGTGTAATGCCGCGTACACACCATCACTTTATGTGATGAAAAAAAAACGACGTTTTGAAAAACGTCAATTAAAATGACCGTGTGTGGGGGAAAACGCTGTTTTATGTCTTGTGAAAAAAGACAAAACAAAATTGAAGCATGCTTCAATTTTTTGTGTCGTTTTTCAAAACGTTGTTTTTTGTGTCACAAAAAATCACCGTGTGTAGGCTAAAATAACGTTTTTAAACCCGCGCATGCTCAGAAGCAAGTTATGAAGCAAGCTTCAATGGAAAAGAGTGCTGAACGTAACCGCGCTTTGCTAGAGCATTTTGAAAAAATGATGGTGTGTAGGCAACGTCGTTTTTGAAAATTGAAGTTTCAAAAGCGTTGTTTTTTTACTTCACAAAAAATGTTGTGTTTTTTTCATCACATAAAGTGATGGTGTGTACGCGCCATAAGACTTTGTAGGACTTTCTCATGTTTGAAAAGGGAAAGACGAGGCAGGGTTTAACCTGAAATAAACACTATAGAAAACTATGCCCGAAACAGAGCAGAAATCTAGAAAAGATCCACTGTACATCATGTAACCCTTCTTAGGAGCCTGCAATAGATAGAGATGAGGCACATTTTAACTTGAATTAAAAATCAGAGTGGATTATGTCAGAGACAAGAGGCGAACATATTGCACAGGCATGTTCCCAAGCAAAATATTGTCTGTGCTTCCTGAATCCCTCTCCTCAAGTGTTACAGAAAGGCTTATGCCCTGTACACACAATCGGTTCTCTGATGAAAACTGACGGATGGATTTTTTCATCAGATATCCGATGAAGCTGACTTTCATCAGTCTTGCCTACACACCATCGGTTAAAAATCCGATCGTGTCCAACGCGGTGACGTAAAACACAACGATGTGCTGAGAAAAATAAAGTTGAATGCTTCCGAGCATGCGTCGACTTCTGAGCATGCGTGGATTTTTGACCGATGGATTTCCCCACAGACGATTGTTTTTTTCTATCGGTTTTTTAACCATAAGATAAATTAAAACAGGTTCTATTTTTTTTCACCGATGGGGAAAAAAAACGATGGGACCCACACACAATCGGTTCGTCCGATGAAAACTGTCCATCGGTCCATTGGACGAGCAGTCTTCCTCATATAGCTCTCATTGGGAATTGTTCACCATGTAAAAGACCACATGTAGATTTGTAGCCTAAAATTAACATTTCAATGTACAGTTCATACTGTATTTCACAATAATAATTCAATACCCCTTTGTCCGTATTATAAGACTTATAGTGGGCTGCATTTTGAACAGGATGGATAATTAATGAAATAATGAAAAAAATTGTTTGCATCTTGTATCAAAACATCTACATAAGAGTGCATGATTTGACCACATGCACAGCTCGTAAGAACTTTTACCAGTCCACAGTTTATTGTGAGAGACCAGGCAGGTTTTAATCACTGTTAGACACTGTTAGCCAGATTCAGGTAGAGCCGCCTATCTTTAGGTCGGCGTAGCGCATCCCATTTGCACTACGCCCGACGTAAGATAGTGAGGCAAGTACTGTATTCACAAAACACTTGCCTCCTAAGTTACGTCAGCGTAGCAAAAGTGGCCCCGCGTAACCCCGCCTAATTCAAAATAGGCAGGTATGGGGCGTGTTGTATGGTAATGACTTCACGATTCATTACCATACATGTAAATGAAGCGCCGATCGTATAGGGCATGCGCGCGCATGCTCAGTATCACGTCGCAAATACTCCTTGCTTTCGACGTGAACGTAACCTACGCCCAGCCCCATTCTGAATCGGCTTACGTAAACGACGTGAAATTAGACGGCTGTCCCGACGTCCATACTTAACATTGGCTGCGCCATCTTTTTGGTGGTTTATCTTTACGCCTGAAAACGCCTTACGTAAACGGCGTATCTTACTGCGACGGGCGTGTGTACGTTGGTGAATAGGCGTATCTTGCTCATTTGCATATTCTCTGCGTCAGGGTTTGACAAATTTGCTAGGAATCTAGGAGCCAGCTAAAAAAGTTAGGAGCCAGAAAACGCACCCCGTCCCGACAAGCTTGCGCGCAGAAGCGAACACATACGTGAGCAGCGCCCGCATATGTAAATGGTGTTCAAACCACACATGTGAGGTATCGCCGCAATTGGTAGAGTGAGAGCAATAATTCTAGCCCTAGACCTCCTCTGTAACTCAAAACATGCAACCTGTAGATTTTTTTAAACGTCGCCTATGAAGATTTTAAAGGGTAAACGTTTGTCGGCATTCCACGAGCGGACGCAATTTTGAAGCGTGACATGTTGGGTATGAATTTACTCAGAGTAACATTATCTTTCATAATATTAAAAAAAATGGGGATAACTTTACTGTTTTCTTATTTTTTAATTAAAAATAGTGTAATTTTTTCCCAAAAAAGTGCGCTTGTACGACCGCTGCGCAAATACGGCGTGACAGAAAGTATTGCAACGATCGCCATTTTATTCTGTAGGGTGTTAGGATAAAAAATATAAATAATGTTTGGGGGGTTCTAATTAGAGGGAAGAAGATGGCAGTGAAAATAGTGTAAAATTACATTAGAATTGCTGTTTAACTTGTAATGCTTAACTTGTAATACCAACGGCCACCACCAGATGGCGCCAGCTCACATTTGGTGGTAATAACTTGTAATACCAACGGCTCACCACCAGATGGCGCCAGATGCCCACCTTCCAAGCCAAGTCGCCAGGACACTATTTCTAGTCGCCATGGCGACCTGGCGCCCGAGATTTGTCGAGCCCTGCTCTGCGTAAATCGCCGTACATGCCCCTAGCGGCCAGCGTAAATATGCAGCTAAGATACGACGGCGTAGGAGACTTACGCCGGTCGTATCTTAGCAACAGAGAAGCGTATCTCAATTTGAGCATACGCTTAAAGATACGGCGGCGCGGATTCGGACTTACAACGGCGTATCTACTGATATGCTGTAGTAAGTCTTTATGAATCTAGCTATATATTATTTCAGAAAGACAATAGCCACAAATATTCTTGATTCACAGAGCACTGGCAAAGACCACAAATTAGGGGACAAAGAGGAACAGCTACGGAAACATTATGTGTGACAGATGGCAGTTGAGGTGCAACTGTGCAAAAATTACCTGTGGCACCTTCACAGAACCGAAGAACTGAACTAGACCTGTAGAGGCAGCACAATATGGCAGTATGACTATTAAGTGCTGGCTCTGCTGGGAAACAGCAAGCAGACTGTCTGTCCATTCTTGCATTTGATTTGAATCAGTAAGCAGTATAGATTTCCCTGTCTTGAGTCAGGGCCTCATCCTCATCAGCAGGGAATAGTAATTGTGGCAGGCAATTGTAATGGATGGCATATCTTCAGTGATGTTAGTAATGCTGTTTAGGGGCACAATTAAGAGAAATTATTTATTTGTGAACATCAGCTGCAGGGGTTTGGTGTCCATTGCTGATCCAGGACTGGTTCATAGTTATAAAGGTAAGCTGATCAACTGTCTAAGGACAGGCAAATTATTTTTTTAGTCACAAAGCCACCCATGGGCCTAATTGCCCATTGTGAAAAAAACTGGCTACAGGGCAGCCCAGCAGGTTGATTGCACATTGGGCAAGCTTGCGCCAGTGGTCCATCATCAACACCTCAGTAGTCAAGGGGGTCATCCGTTGTAAAGGTGTCCACATCTGACCTTGACCTCATATATTCAGCCAACAGCCAGGCATGGCCAATACATAGTAAGAAAGGACTTCAAAGCCTCACAGCCCGAGGCAGTCACATCCACAGCTGCTGCTTCTTTCACCACCCTGAGGACACGAGGCGCATTTGCCATGAAAGAGCATCCTGCCACTGACTGGAAAGGTGGTTAGGAGCTTACTTTGCAGAATCTTTACCAGATGGCGCCCTTTTTGTACCCGTGAAAGTCTACCCCATGTTCTTCTGCTCCTCCACCCACACCCAAACCCTCCTCCTCCCAAAGTTTCTCCTGTGCTTGGTGTGACCTCATCAGTACAAAATAAAGTATGCCCTGGGGCAGCAGGATACCCTCCTTTTTTTTCCTTGTGCTGTTTCTCCAGTGCCCAGTCTACTACATCTTGCTCCAGCGTTAACATGAGAGGGATCATGTTGCTGATCACAGCCTCGTCGTAGCTCATCATTCTGGTCAAATCTTTGAAAAGTGACAACACGGTACTAAATGAGAAGCCACTGAAATGGCAAAAAAAGCAACCCATATAACCAGAGCCAGTCATTGTCCAGTATTTGCACAAATACTCAGAGGACAGGGGTCAACAGGGTGGAGGACAGAGATCAGCAGGTGGAGAACAGGGGTTAGCAGGGCAGTGTACAGGGGTCAGTAGAACCGAGGATACGGTTAAGCAGGGTAATGAACAGGGGTCAGCAGAGCTGCAGTTAGTAGTCAACTGAGCCAAGCACAGGAGTCAGCAGGACAGAGGACAGGGCTTGCCATTGGCAGGAGGGAGGACAGGGTTCCCACTGGCAGGAGGGAGGACAGGGGTCACTGGTGGCAGGAGGGAGGATAGGGGTCACTGCTGGCAGGAGGGAGGACAGGGATCACTCCTGGCAGGAGGGAGGACAGGGGTCACTGCTGGCAGGAGGGAGGACAGGGGTCACTGCTGGCAGGAGGGAGGACAGGGGTCATCGTTGGCAGATGAGAGGACAGGGGTCACCACTGACAGGAGGGAGGACAGGGGTCACCACTGACAGGAGGGAGGACAGGGGTCACCACTGACAGGAGGGAGGACAGGGGTCACTGCTGGTAGGAGGGAGGACAGGGGTCACTGCTGGTAGGAGGGAGGACAGGGGTCACTGCTGGCAGGAGGGAGGACAGGGATCACTGGTGGCAGGTGGGAGGACAGGGGGTCACCGCTGGCTGGAGAGAGGAGAGAGCTCACCACCAGCAGGAGAGAAGACAGGGGTCACCGCTGGCATGAGGGAGGACAGGGGTCATCGCTGGCAGGTGAGAGGACAGGGGTGACCGCTATCATCAAAATGATATAGAAAAAAAACACCAATTAAATAAATAAAAATAAAACATAAATCCTAAACACAATTCCTAAAACAACTTTTTTCTTAAAATGTTTGCCTTTAATTTGTGCCTTAAAACAAAACACAAAAGGAAAAAAATTATATATGGAACGTTCCAAAGCTGAAGGGGGGCAGCTACACAGCAAAACAAGTTGTTGCTGACACACTAAAATAGAAAATAATTACCCCTAACAAGGACACCACAATGAAATTCACAGTAATGGTACACTGAACAGTGCAAATAATATAGGGGTTGCACTCCACTTTCTGTAGCCCATCACACTGAAAATCACTGTAATACTGCAGTGGCACTGTATATCTCTGTAAGTAGTATACTAAAGCTCTGTAAGTAGTATACTAGCATTGCACCATACAGTACCACTATCTCTCCTTGCAGTCACTGTCAGCTGTCTCTCACTACCCCAACTCCAGCACAAACTGACCAAAGGCTGATGGGAGATCAGGGAGGTGACGGCACCCAGTATTGGCCATACTTTACCACCAGACCACGGTTCCCAGGTCAGGCAAAGCATTATAAGGATTTACTTTTGGTGCTTTGGCAGACATGCCCATAAGTTTGCCATCTAGTCCAACTGTGAACAGCCCAAGGTCCTAGAGCATTCAAACCTTATCCCTAGTCCCCTGCCTCTTCTATAAGGTGTTCTGGGTCACACAATGACATCATCCAGTACAATGTAGGTTAGGATGCCAAGGGATTGCCCACAAGCTAGAAGGGAGGATAGCACCAAAGCTATCTGGAGAGGGTAGTAAGGTAAGTATTCCTTATTCCTTAGGCACTACAAGGGTATATATTTTTTTTTTTTAATTTCCAGAGTTGGGCTTTAGAAGAAAGTTTTTTGTGCCCAGAGTTCAGCTTTAAGTGTTGTCACACATGCAGGGAGGGAGTTAAGTTATTAATTTTTTTTTTGACAAACTGCAGTCCTGGAGTCAAAAAAGGAGGAAAAAGAAAAGACATAAGGGGGTAGATCCACAAAGAAAGTACGCCGGCGTATCTATTGATACGCCGGCGTAATTTCAAAATTCCCGCGTCGTATCTTTGTTTTGAATCCTCAAAACAAGATACGACAGCATCTGGGTTAGATCCAACAGGCGTACGTCTTCGTACGCCTTCGGATCTTAGATGCAATTTTTCGACGTCCGCTAGTTGGCGTTCCCGTCGTAATCCACGTCGAGTATGCAAATTAGCTATTTCCGACGATCCACAAACGTACGTGCGGCCGTCGCATTCTTTCACGTCGTTTCCGTTCGGCTTTTTCCGACGTATAGTTAAAGCTGCTATCTGGTGGCATACTCAATGTTAAGTATGGCCGTCGTTCCCGCGTATAATTTTGAAAATTTTACGTCGTTTGCGTAAGTCGTCCGTGAATGGGGCTGGACGCCATTTACGTTCACGTCGAAAACAATGATGTCCTTGCGACGTCATTTGGAGCAATGCACCCTGGGAGTTATGACGGACGGGGCTTGCGCAGTTCGTTCGGCGCGGGGACGCGCTTCATTTAAATGAAACACGCCCCCTACTCGCCGCATTTGAATTCCGTGCCCTTGAGCCGCGAGAGATACCCTACGCCGCCGTAACTTACGGCGCAAATTGTTTCAGGATTCAAAGAATAGCAAAGTAAGTTACAGCGGCGTAGCGTATCTCACATACGCTGCGCCCACGCAGATGTATGTGGATCTGCCCCAAGATATTTAACATCATATCATTTTTTACCATAAGGTTTTGATATAGTTTTTTGTCCGAGCAAGGTGATCACAGTTCCCTTGGGCGATTAGATCACTCTTTCTTCAGAGGTTTTTGGTCTTCTTTACAATAAAAAGGTTTATGAGTAAACGCACATATCTAAATATTTGTATTGTGTATATTATTCAACACAAACTACTATCATTTGTGTATCTTTGTGTATAAAATGTGTAAATTATATAACCAGAGGAAACCAGAATTTTTCACAACCTAATAAATTACCTGAATCAGCAACAATTGTTTTTGTAATATGCAGTATTCTGTGTGTTCTTTTCAATAGCTGATCCTTTAAATGCAGCTTGAGTTACAGCCCCGGCTTCGCCCACCCTAGGAACGTGTGGAAACGCCCTCTTTGTTCCAAGCGTGAAGACTTTCAGTTTCATTTCGCCCCCTTTTTGTCTGCGATGGCGTCTGCTGGTCTGAGAAAAGAACTGGAATGTTCCATCTGCCTGAACATTTATACCGATCCTGTTATGCTGAAATGTGGACATAACTACTGCCGGGTCTGTATTGGTCGTGTGCTGGATACACAGGAGGGGTCTGGAGGTTATTCCTGTCCTGAATGCAGAGAGAAGTTTCAGGATCGTCCTGCACTGCACAGGAACATAACACTGCGAAACATAGTGGAGAATTTCCTGTCTACTCAACCCGATCAGGAGCAGACCAGAATCTTTTGTTCTCACTGTGTGGACTCTCCTGTAGCTGCTGTCAAGTCCTGTCTGCATTGTGAAGTTTCTTTGTGTGATAAGCACCTGAGTGTCCACAAACGGTCACCAGAACACGTGTTATCTGACCCTACTACTACCCTGGAAATAAGAAAATGCTCGATCCACAAGAAGATCCTGGAGTATTACTGCACCGAGGACTCTGCCTGTATCTGTGTGTCCTGCTGTCTGATTGGAGAACACAAAGGACATCAGATGGAGTCCCTGGATGAGGCCTCTGAGCAGAAGAAGAAGCAGCTAAGGAATGCTCTACAGAAACTGATGACGGAGAGAGAGGAGACTGAAGAAAGAGTTCGGAGTCTGCGGGAACGTGGGGGGCAAATAGAAAATAAAGCAGCTGGTGAAAGAGAGCTAGTCACTGCCTTGTTTATAGACCTCAGGAGACAGCTGGAAGACCTCGAGAAGAGAGTCCTGAGTGAGATATCTAGGCAGGAAAAGGAACTTTCGTTCGCAATTTCTGATGCGATTCAGCAGCTGGAAATAATGAAGGACCAGCTGTCCAGGAAGATGCATCACATTGAGGATCTGTGTGGCATGACGGACCCACTGACCGTCCTACAAGAATTAGACTCATCCTATTTCTATGATCCCAAGGAAAAAGATAATGAGGCTAAAAATGGACACGACGAGCTTCTTAACGATGGCGGAGATCTAAACGTGATTGGAATCTCACAGACATTACACACAGGTTTATTTGATCTAATAACAGGGGTAAACAGAGGAATTTTCGTAGAGAAAGCTTCAGACATATTACTAGATGTAAACACAGCTAGTAATAAACTACATGTATCAGATGACAGGAAATGTGCATCCAGGGCTGAGAGAAGCCAGAATCGCCTAGGAACACCAGAGAGATTTCAGCTGTACCCTCAGGTGATAAGTAATCGCAATTTCTCCTCAGGCCAACATTACTGGGAGTTGGATGTTGGGGGTTCAGAGAGCTGGCGAGCCGGTATATGTTACCATAGTATGGACAGGGCAGGAGAGAAATCACATATTGGAAGTAATGACAAGTCCTGGGGTCTGTATAGAGTTAACAGCCAGTATGTGGTGATACATGACAGTAAAAAGATCCAGTTACCTGCCAATATCTCCAGTGACAAAGTCCGGATATATCTGGATTATGAGGCCGGGCAGATCTCATTTTATGATCTGTGTCACCCGATCCGCCACCTCCACACCTTCACCACCATTTTTAATGAACCCCTTTATGCTGTTCTTGGTGTATGGAAAGGTTGTCTGAAGATATTTGGGGGTAATCGAGAGGTGTGAGGAATTTGCCCAAAAAGAGGTGGCACCTAAAAGGAGGTCAGGGAATTTGGACTGGTGGCATATTCAGAAAAAAAGGATTAGGGGCCCTTTCACACGGGCGGATCAGTAATGATCCGCTCCGTGTGTCTGTAAAAACTCAGCGGGGATCCTCCGTAAAATCCCCGCTGAGCCGTCGGCTGACAGGGCAGGGACCACCCTGTCTTTCCTCCGCTCTCCCCTAAGGGGGATTGGATGAACACAGACCGTATGTCCGTGTTCATCTGATCCGATCCGCCAGACGGAAGAAAAATAGGATTTTCTTCCGTCCGAAAAATCGGATCTTTGCGGAGGCGGACGATTACGGGTGTCAGCGGATGGTCATCCGCTGACACCCGCAATCACATAGAGACCAATGTATGTCCCTTTTTCATCCGCAACGGATGGATGAAAATGCGGACATACGGTCTGCACGTCTGAAAGGGCCCTAAGGCTGCATTCACACCGCTGCGACAAGTAACGCCGCGTACGCGGCGTATTTTGCCGCGAATAGTGTACCTTTTTTTTTTTTTTACAAATCCTTCCCATTGCTTTGTATGGCCGAACGCCAATGCCGCCTGAAAAAAAGGGTCCGGGACTTTTTTACAGGCGTACGGCGTCTATGAGATGTGAACCATCTCATAGACAGCAATGGGAATTCTCCCCTCCAGCAGCACGAGCGTCCGGCGTCGGGCGTTTTGTCGCGGAGGTGTGAATGGGGCCTAACTCAGTTTTAAAAGGGATAAAATCCTCCTGTGTTATGTAACACTAAAAAGGTACACAGAGAAGGCCTTGGAGAGGACATAGCAGAGATAAATTTATAGAGCAAGTGATAAAAATACTTGCAAATTAATTCAGAACAGCTAGAGGGCAGGATCGACGTACGACTAATATGTGGCCAACAGAAGCTCTGTTGTCTGCCACTAACACTTGATCTGTATATGTGCCTAAACAAGTAGAGGATTATACAGATTATATCAAATAATATAATACAAATACCCAAGGTACCAGTAATGGCTATAGATCCCTCTCATTTTAGTTGTCTCTTTTAGCATGCTCTCTCTTCGTAGTCTCCTGTTGCATGTCTGTAACCTCTGGCTTTCTCCTGTAGCATACAGTGGAACCTCGGATTGCGAATACCGCGGTTAACACGCGTTTTGCAATACGAGCACTGTATTTTTTAAATCCTAGCTCGGTTTGCGAGTGTCGTCTCGCAAAACGAGCAGGATTCAAGCCAAAGCGGTGTGCAGTACCGCATTTGGCCTGAGGTGGAGGGGCGCGGCAGCCGAGTGGAGCCGAACAGCACCGATCGGAGCAGTTCGGAAATGATCGGAATGACCAAGCCTTTCCGAGGTTTGCCGAAGTCAACCAAGCTGTCCTCAAGCATTTTCGTGTGTTATCGAGGCTCTCCGGCACCCCCCCACCTCTGGCCACATGCGGTATTGCATGCCATTGAAGTCAATGCGGAACTAATTATTTTAGTTTCCATTGCCTTCAATGGGGAAACTCGCTTTGATATGCAAGTACTTTGGATCACAAGCATTCTCCTGGAACGGATTATGCTCGTAATCCGAGGTTCCACTGTATGTGCAAACACTGACAGTATCCTGTAACAGATCTGTAACCTCTTGCAGTCTCCTTCAAGCTGAATGTCGGCCGGTTTCTGTTGACATTCATCCTGTGTGTACGCGGTTTAGCAGTCTCCTGTAACATGTTTGTAACCACTAGAAGTCCCCTGTAGAATACCTGTACCTCTTACAGTCTCCTGTAACATGTCCAAAAGCCTCGGATAGTCTCATACATGGGAGCAGTATCTTGAAATATTGCACCAACAAAATAGAGATAGTGGTGTTGTCACTGAATGACTGCTGTAGAGCTTCATGAATTGATGATACTGTCTGTCAGGGTTGTCTAGGTCATATGAGGAGCATAACAGAATTCCAAATCTGTAAGCAGATAGATGGTGATATATGCATATAAATTGTGTGTTTGGCCAATAATCTGCTTGGAAGCCCTGTACACACGACCGAGAATCCCGGCAGGAAAAAATTGTTGGTTTTCCTGACAGGATTCCTGACAAGCTTGGCTAGCCAAGCCGTGCATACAGACGGCCATTCAAAAGAACCGCCGTTCTTTTGAATGGCAAGAACGCAATGACGTCATCGCCTACGACGAGCCGCCGCTCGTCACATTTGATGCCATCGCCGCCATCTTGCTACACCCCACACTATCGTTGTATGCTACCGCACATGCGTCAAAGTCGTATCGACCATGCGCGGGTTTACCATGGACAGGTAAGCATACAGATGATCGGTTTTCTCGGCAGGAAACACTCTGCCGGCAATTCCGACTAGAAAATAGAGAGCAGGTTCTCTATTTTCCCGTCGGGATTCCCGCTGTTTTCCTGACAGGAAAACTGCTAGGCAGCATACACACGGCCGGGATTCCCGGGCAAATGCTCTCCTGGCAGTTTTCCTGCTGGGAAAACCGGTCGTGTGTACGAGGCTCAACAGTGTTTGTTTTTTGCGTTGTTACTTCGTACAGACTATTGTCATGTATCATTCATTATTGTAGTCTCTGGATGATATTAGGTTCTTTACTTGGTTGTTGTTGCCTCATTATTAGATGACTCTCCCTCTTCACTGGCCTTCCAAAACGCTCTCAGCAATCACATCATCACCCATCCGACGTCTCCCTACAGAAAGGTGTTACGTGACAGAAACTCTATTGTACATCACAGAATATTGCCCCTATCATTAAACAGTAAAACAATATGTGAAAAACATGTGCAACACGCCCTGCTCTTTAATGTCAGAAACTCAATAAATTCATCAATTATTGCACTATCAATATGAATAAGGCGGCCATACAGTATACAAATGTTTTGCACAATTTTCCTTTAGCAAAACCATATAATATGAGGTCAAACCTAAATACTTTCAATTTGTATGCAATCGAGCAGGCCCTTGCACTACATAGTTGAAAGTAAATCTAAAGGAAATTGAATAAGAAAATTGTATAATGTATGGTCAGCTGGTCCACACCTCACGAAGCATCATAGCATCTGTTATTGTATTGCACTGTATGTGTGTGTTGCCATTTATCATGCACCCCAACACACATTTACAAAGTGATGAGAGGCACCACTGATGCTCTGTGCTCTGCAGTTTGTATTTTAATGTTTTTATTGTTTTTTTTAAGTAAAATAAAGAACAATTTTCCATAAACAAGCCAGTTTGCATTATTTCCATATAGAAACAAAGCATACAGTATTTCTAGAAGACAGTTTAGCATTCCACATCCAGAATGCAAATAAACACAAAAGAAGAATACTTGTCATGAAAGCACATTTGAAGTTAGAAATTCTAAATGAGGAAAGATAAGTTCAGACTATTGTACAATATAATTCCCTTAAGCCCCATACACACTATGAGTTTTCCTGCTGGTTTTCTCTTCAGGTTTACCAAAACCATGTAGTACAAGGGCCTGCCTGATTGCATTCAAATTGAAACGCTTAAAGGAGTTGTAAAGGAAAAAAAAAATTTGCCTAAAATTAATGTCTGCAAGGTAGACAGACAGAATAGTGTAATGATTCTGTTAAAAAACTAGTGAATACCTATTAAATTCCTTCATCTATATCACCTCGGGCATTCTAGTTTCTATTCTCTCATTCACTTCCTGGTTTGCGGCGCTCGTTCATGTAAGAACTACATTTCCCAGTATGCATTGCGGCATGCCCAGTAGTTCACACCTCCTTGAAGTCTCTAACACGTAGAGAGCATCCTGCCGCACAGATGTAGTTCCCAGGAGGGGGCGAGCACGTCACTGACCACCACAGTAAAGCCTCCCTTCACGGTGGTGAGTAACAATCAGACAAGCAGGAAGTGAACAGAACAGAGAAGAAATAGAGCAACTTATGAGCAAAAACGAACAATGAAGAAGTGAAAAGAGGAATGTCTGCAGGTAAAGGATGCTTATTATGAAAAAAATGTTTTTCCTTTACAACCCCTTTAAGGTTTGACTTCATATTAGATGGTTTTGGTAAACCTGAATAGAAAACCATCAGGAAAACTGATAGTGTGTGCCTAGGTTCACACTGCTGCGAATTAAAAATTGCGGTAAAATGCGCGATTTTACCGCGATTTCGCTTCCGCGATTTTGGCCGCAATTTAATGTAAATCGCGGCCCAAAATCGCAAAAAGTAGTACAGGAACTACTTTTTGAAATCGCAGATGCGGCGTCGCACTGATTAGGACAGTGCCATTGCCGACAATTGCCGCCGATTTGAGATGCGATTTGACATGTCAAATCGCATCTCAAATCATTCCAAATCGTACCCAGTGTGAACCAGGGCTTTATGGGGCTTTAGGCTGGGTCCACACCTAGGCAGTTTTAGTGCTTTTTACAGATTTGCACTACAGAATGTGTTCCATAGGAAACCATGTTAAATGGACTGTAGTGCAAATCTGCAAAAAGCACTAAAACTGCATAGGTGTGAATCCAGGCTTAAAGCGGTTGTATACCCTTTTTTTACTCTTTGACCTACAGGTAAGCCTATAATATAATAAGGCTTACCTGTAGGTAAAAAGAATGGCCCAGATTCTCGTATATGGGCGTAAAACTGTGCGGGCGTAACGTATCTGATTTACGTTACGCCGCCACAAGTTTTGCATGCAAGTGCTTTATTCACAAAGAACTTGCCTGTAAAGTTGCGGCGGCGTAGCGTAAATCGCCCGGCGCAAGCCCGCCTAATTCAAATTAGACGGGTAGGGGGCGTGGAGCATTTAAATTAGGCGCGTTCCCGCACCGAACGTACTGCGCATGTGCCGTCCGGAAAATATCCCAGGGTGCATTGCTCCAAATGACGTCGCAAGGACGTCATTGGTTTCGACGTGAACGTAAATGGCGTCCAGCCCCATTCACGGACGACTTACACAAACAACGTGAATTTTAAAATTTCGAGGCGGGAACGACGGCCATACTTAACATTGGTTGCCCCTCATATAGCAGGGGCAACTAACGTAAATGTTGTAACTTCACTGCGTCGACGGCGCGTACGTTTGGGAATTCGCGTATTTAGCTAATTTGCATACTCGACTGTGAAAACGACAGAGGCGACACCTAGCGGCAAAAAAAAAAAAATGCATTTAAGATCCGACAGCGTAAGAGCCTTACGCCTGTCGGATCTAATGGAAGTCTATGCGTAACTGATTCTAAGAACCAGTCGCATAGATACGACGGCCCAGATTAGGACTTACGACGGCGTACATTGCGTTGCGCCATCGTAAGCCCTTTGAGAATCTGGGCCAATATCTCCTAAATCTGTACGGGTTAGGAGATATTCCCCTTGAATGCAGCCGCTGACTTAAGCGGCGCATGCGCTCTGAATTCGCCGGCTGAAAGGTCCGGCAGACGCTGGAAAGAGGTCTCCCTCACATGCGCGGGAGTAAACGACATTGCGGCCCTGGCCACTCACAGCGCCGGAGCCGCGATACCCGGAAAAAACGCTGAGGGAAAATGTCTGCTTCCTCGGCGTGGACCAAGTGAGATACCGATGCCTCGTTCTAAGGTATGTATTTCATAATGAGCTAGTATGCAGTGCATACTAGCTCATTATGCCTTTTGCCTTACAGGTTTAGAAAAAAATAATAATAAATCAGCGGGGTTTACTACCGCTTTAATACCTAGTGGACATCCGGTCCTACAGTATGTAACCATACTCTATTGAAACCTTTGTCATGTAGCTGTACAGTGCTAGAAACTGGTTTAAAACATTTAGCCTTGGTTCACATTGGTACGATTTGAGGTGCGATTTGACATGTCAAATCATATCTCAAATCGGCAGCATTTACCGGCAATGGCACGGTCCTAATCGGTGCGACGTCACATCTGCGGCGCTGCACCGATTTCAAAAAGTAGTTCCTGTACTACTTTTTGTGATTTCGGGACGCAATTTACATTGACATCTGTGCAAATCGGTACTGACAAGTAGGAGTGAAATCTGAACTCGCACAGCTTCACTCCCGCAGCCCAGTGTGAACCTGGGCTTAGAAATTTGACATTTCTTAATTTTCGACTTTTTCTTTTTGTTAGAGGAAAGAGGTAGACAGAATAGAAAGGTAGAATAAAGCTTAGTATACACTATCAGTTTTTTACGTTCAATTTAAACAAAAAAAAAAACTGACAGCTCAGGACGGAGCCGCTGTACTAACAGTTCTGACAGGGGGAAGGCCCCCCCCCACCAGAACACTCTGGTCAGTACTGATCGGCTGCTGGTTTACCAGCATACTCGATGCTCGTCCAACAGAAACCGACCGAACGGCTGCCATACACACAGGCCGAATGTTTTTTATTGAACCGGCCAGTGTCGCCCAGCATTCGGCTTGTGTGAAAATGGAAAGTCACACCTTTTTGGTCCCAGTCTTGGCCATCCTAGCGCAGCAAGCAATTCCTTTTTTTTTTCTCAAACGTATTCTGTTGTCTTTAAAGCCTAGTCAGGGCCGTCTTTACCACAGGGCAAATGGGGCAGCTGCCCAGGGCCCTGTCACTGTTGGGGGCCCAAAGCAACCCCCTTTTTTTTATTTGTTTTTAAATAAAAATATATATATATTTTTTATATATTTTTAGTTTATTTTTTATTAAAGGGCCAATTTTTTTTTTAGAGGTTTTTTTATTAACTAGTTACCGACCGCCCACCGTCGTTATACGTCATCACTTTAAAGATGAATATCTCGGTAACGGCAGCAGCTGCTGCCACAATCGAGATATTCATCTCTTCAGTGGGCGGTCCGGTACACGATAACGGCGGTCTCCGCGGCGGATTCGCCGCGAGATCGCCGTTATCGGTGGCAGGGAGAGGGGCTCCCGCCGCTCTCCCGCGCCCTCCACCGCTTACCGTAGCCGTCGGTAGCGGCGGAGGCGATCGGGACCGTTCGGCTTGTGACTGGGGACGAGACTGAAGGAAAAATCTCCTTCACCCGTCCCCATAGCTCTGCTGGGCGGAAGTGACGTCAAAACGTCAGTCCCGTCCAGCGTCTTAAAGCAACATTTTTTTTTTTGTCATTTGAAAAAATGACATTTCCAAATGTTTTTATTTTTTTTGCTCTTAAGCCTAAATATGAGATCTGAGGTCTTTTTGACCCCAGATCTCATATTTAAGAGGACATGTCATGCTTTTTTCTATTACAAGGGATGTTTACATTCCTTGTAATAGGAATAAAAGTGATAATTTTTTTTTTTATTATTTCAGTGTTAAAAATTGTAAAATAAATAAAACTAAATGCGAAAACCCCCAAAATATTTTTTTAAAGCGCCCCATCCCGACGAGCTCGCGCGTAGAAGCGAACGTATACGTGAGTAGCGCCCGCATATGAAAACGGTGTTCAAACCACACAAGTGAGGTATCGCCGCGATCGTTAGAGCGAGAGCAATAATTTTAGCCTTAGGCCTACTCTGTAACTCAAAAAATGCAACCTGTAGAATTTTTTAAACGTCGCCTATCGAGATTTTTATGGGTAAAAGTTTGACGCCATGCCACGAGCGGGCGCAATTTTTAAGCGTGACATATTGGGTATCATTTTACTCGGCGTAACATTATCTTTCACAATATATAAAAAAATTGGGCCAAATTTATTGTTGTCTTATTTTTTAATTTAAAAAAGTGAATTTTTTCCAAAAAAAGTTCGCAAATACGGTGTGACAAAAAGTATTGCAATGACTGCCATTTTATTCTCTAGGGTGTTAGAAAAAAAATATATATAATGTTTGGGGGTTTTAAGTAATTTTCTAGCAAAAAAAATGTTTTAGTCTCGTAAACACAGAATCTGAAAAACAGGCCCGGGGCTAAAGTGGTTAAAGGGACAATTTTTTTAAGGGGCCCGGAGGCCCCCAGGGCCCCAGATGGCAACCCCCCTTTTTTTATTTATTTTTAAATAAAAAAAAGATATTTTTTTAATATATTTTTACTTAATTTTTTATTAAAGGGCCAATTTGTTTTTTTAGAGGTCAGGGGGTCCCCAGGGGCCCGTAGTTCCACAGGGCCCCGGATGACAACCCCCCTTTTTTTTATAAAACATTTTTTTTTTTATATTTTTCTTTATTTCTTTTATTTTTTATATATATATTATTAATATATATATATATATATATATATATATATATATATATATATATATATATAATATTATTATTATTATTATTATTATTATTATTAAAGGACCCAGAGGTCCCCAGGGCCCCGGATGGCAACCCCCCTTTTTTTATAATTTTTTTTTCATATTATTTTATTTCTTTTTTTTCTTTTTATTTCTTTTTTTATATATATATATATATATATATTATTTTTTATTAAAGGGCTCAGAGGTTCCCAGGGCCCCATGTGGCAAACACCCTTTTTTATTTTTTTTATAAATGTTTATTTTTTTATTTTTGTTTATATATATTTTTTATTTTATTTTTATTAAAGGGCCCAGAGGTCCCCAGGGCCTTGGATGGCAACCCCCCCCCCTTTTTTTTTATAAATGTTTCTTTTTTATATATATTTTTTTATTTTTTATTAAAGGGCCCAGAGGTCCCGGATGGCAACCCCCTTTTTTTTGTAATTTATTTTTATAAAAAAAAAATTATTAAAAGGGCCCAGAGGTCCCCAGGGCCCCAGATGGCAACCCCCTTTTTAAAAAAAATATATATATTTTTTTTATTTCTTTTTTTCTTTTTATTAAAGGGCCCAGAGGTCCCCAGGTCCCTGGATGGCTACACCCCTTTTTTTTATATATATTTTTCTTTATTTATTTCTTTATTTCTTCCGAATTTCAGGCGGCAGCACCCCCCCCCCCCCCCCCGGTTCTCTGCTCCAGGGGGCCCATGCCTGAAGCTGTGTAAGTGGCCCCATAATTCTTGATCCCTGCCGCCCGTTAAGCCCCTGTGCTGCCCACAAATCAGGCTGAAAATCATCAGCGGCACGCAGCCAGTGACAGTACTGCTTCCCTTCCCAGTGTTTTAAAATGTACAGCACCCCTGGCTTCCCTTTAGACGTGCACTTCTCCCTTCCTGCCACTGGGTGCTGCTTGTATATAAAAGTGAATTAGAATGTGATTTTATAACATCCCCAGTTTGCTCTTCCCGAGGCTGACTTCTTCATGTCCTGCTCCTCAAGGTATGTCACTGTTTGCTAATCTATATTGTAAATAGAAGTTTTCTGTAGAGTGTGCCCAAAGTCTTTATAATATTTGATGATTCACTGCAGGTCTGGTCAGTGTTTTAAAAAGTTCCTCTATTTTACACATGGCATGGCATGGGGGTCACAGCACCGTCTGTCCATTCTGCTTTAGCACCATGGGACCCCCATGCCATGCCATGTGTAAAATAGAGGAACTCTTTAAATCACAGACCAGACCTGCAGTCCAGGCTGAGTAAGGCCTCAGAGCACATGGCATTACTGTCTGTATTTAACTGCTTGATGGGCTTATTTTGGGCCTGGCTGGTTCACATGTATGTGTTTTGGCGGCCCACATTTGCGCAGGCACAGCAGCCCATTCATTTGAATGGGTCGCCATGCCTGCATTTCCTGCAAAGAAAAGCGCATGCCTCATGTAATAGGCTGCGCACACGGCACGCCTATGCCCATCAAGCACTGAAATACAGCACTGTCTGTCCATTCTGCTGTCTGCTGTGACTTATCTGCAGTTCCCGCACTGTCAAACTTGCTGCATTTTTAGACGTTTAGGTCACGCTTTTAAAAACACAGTGCGTTTGTGTGTGCAAGAACTACAGGTAAGTAGCATGGTGCAAAAGCAGAATGGATTTCAAGGCAACTGTATTTTTAAAATGCTGAATGCACCTTTTTTCTGCAGGAAACGAAGGCATGGCAGCCCATTCAAATCAATGGGCTGCTGTCAACCTATTCGGATCGGCACACATGTGATCCGTATGATCCGTAGATTGTGAGCTCCCTCAGCCTCCTCTCACTGCAGTACACTGACTGACAGGAAAGGAGGAGGCGGGAAACGAAACACTAGCACTCGGCCAATCAGGATGCTTAACAGAAGCGATGACCCAGAGCTGACCTGCCTCCAAACCGATCAGCGGGCGCGTTACAAGCAGGCAGCGTGTGTGTGTGTTTTGGCCGGAGCTGTGTGTGAAGGGAGAAGGAGATGTGCTGCGGAGCCCGGGGGGGAGGAGGGGGAGGCCGAGTGTTTGTGATTGTATTCCTGGACGGGGGAGGATGCTCTTCGGCATCCCCAGCACTGGACCATCAGAGAACAGAACACATACGGTAGTGAATAGTGAATACATTGTATGAGCCTGACACATCCCTCCCCTCCACACCGTGTTCCCTGTCATCACACACTCGCACACACACTATGGGGACACCATCATACCCCACAATAATCACTGACAGGTGGAGGAAGAGCCCTGCTGTGTGTGTCAGATCATATATTTCATCGTTATTTTCAATACAAAACTGAGCTTAAATACAGTATTTAGAAATCCAACGGACTGTTTAGTTTTAAAAGCAACAGCAAATAATAATGCTTTTATCCAGGGGTGTCCAAACTTTTTTCAAAGAGGGCCACATTTTATAAAGTGAACATGCGGGAGGGCCGACCATTTTGCCTGACATTCTTTGAGCCATTAAAATTAAATGCAAATTAACTAATACACTGCTCAACAAGAATTCTGCCTTTGTGGCTGTGTGTGGTGAAGAGTCTAAGGATGAGCTTGGTGTGTTTTTTGGATATATATATATCTTTTGTAGCCCCCAACGAATCCCTGAGCGCCACTCAGGGCTAAGGATGAGCTTGTGTTATTTGAATATACTGTATTTATCGCGTATAACACGCACCTTAACATTAAGAGGGAAGTTTCAGGAGAAAAACTAAAATTTTAAATAAAGAACTGTGAAGCAAAATAAGGGTCAGTGCCCATCGATGTAGCCTTAACAGTGCCCATCTGCAGCCTCACCACTGCCATGAATGCAGCCTCACCATTTCCATGAATGCAGCCTCACCATTGCCATGAATGCAGCCTCACCATTTCCATGAAGGCAGCCTCACCATTGCCATAAAGGCAGCCTCACCATTGCCATGAATGCAACCTCACTATTGCTATGAATGCAGCCTGTGAATGCAGCCTCATGATTGACTTAAATGCAGCCTCCCAAGTGCCATAAGTGCAGCCTGATACATGGACGATCGCCAACAGATTACATACAGGAGAATCTCCCGTTTACTCAGCGGCCTATTTAATACAAAGTCCCGCCTCCTATGATAGACAGAACAGTCGTCCAATGCCAGCCTAGGAGACGGGACTTCCTATTACAGAGGCCGTCAAGTAAACAGGAGATTCTTCTGTATGTAATCTGGCGGCGCTCTTTCTGCCCCCTCCGTATCCCCTCCGAGGAACGATAAATACTGTATATATCTTTTGTGGCCCCCCAACGAATCCCTGAGCGCCACGCGGCACTTGGGGATTCGTTGGGGGCCACAAAAGATGTATATTGGCCCGCGGACCGGACTTTGGACATGCCTGCTTTTAATCAACCTAAGTTGATTGTTTTTTTTACTGGAAAAAAAAAAATCATAAAGGGTTGATGAATGGCATTTAAATTTTTCAATTTTCAATTTTTGCAAACGTTGTGAATCACTTAGGCCCCGTACACACGAGAGGATATCCGCTGGAAACGGTCCGCCGGACCGTTTCCAGCGGACATTCCTCCTCCGGATTTTGATCCGAAGGCTTGTACACACCATCGCATCAAAATCCGCGCGGAAAACATCCGCGGTCACGTGTCGCACCGTCACGATGACGCGGCGACGTGCGCGACGCTGGAAGGTAAACACTTCCACGCATGCGTCGAATCATTACGACACATGCGAGGGATGGGAGCGGACGGACTGATCCGGTGAGTCTGTACAGACGACCGGATCAGTCCGCTGGACTGGATCCCAGCGGATAGATTTTGTAGCATGCTACAAAATTTTTATCCGCTGGGAATCCGTCGGCTGGATTTTAATCCGCCGAAAATTGTCCGCTCGGGCCGACACACGACCGGATCTATCTGCTGGAACTGATCCGCGGATCAATCCCAGCGGATAGATCCGGTCGTGTGTACGGGGCCTTACAATTGATCTACATGTATGAGTGAAAAAAAATGGAATCAAGCGATGTATGATAATTTTTTGTTTTATTAGATTGATATCTGATTCAAACATTTTGTCAAATCAGTGACACTGTGTATGGCCATTAAGGCCTCATGCACACGAGACACTGGTAAACTCAAGTTCAGAGGCATTTGGGCATTTTTTTCAACTGCCCCTGAACACATTTAATGTTATCCTATGTGTCCATGCACACATTCACGTTTTTTGGTGTTTTAAAGCAGTTGGGTTTAGGCTGTTTTTTTCAGAAGCAAAATTTTGGGTTCAGACGCAAACGTTTTTGTGTTTCAGACGCAAAACGCTGCTAAACGCGGCAAAACGCGGTACCAGCGTTTTGCCGCGATTTCGTTTATAGGCGTTTTTAAAGGTGACCTATTTTTTTACATTAGAAATCTCAAAAATGATGGCAAATGAAAAACCATTAAAAAAACATAAACAACTGTAATTGCTTGCATTGCATTGTGGACAATCCACAACGTGTGGCAGGTGACGTGGCCAGTGGACAATCCACAAATTGTGGCAGGTGACATGGCCAGGTGATGTGGCAAGTGGACAATCCACAACTTGTGGCCAGGTGACGTGGCAGGTGATGTGGCCAGGTGATGTGGCCAGGTGACGTGGCAGGTGATGTGGCCAGGTGATGTGACCAGTGTACAATCCACAACTTGTGGCAGGTGACGTGGCCAGGTCATGTGGCAAGTGGACAATCCACAACTTGTGGCAGGTGATGTGGCCAGGTAACGTGGCCAGGTGACATGGCCTGGTGACGTGGCAAGTGGACAATCCACAACTTGTGGCAGGTGGCATGGCAAGTAACGTAGCCAGGTGATGTGGCAAGTGAACAATCCACAACTTGTGGCAGGTGACATGGCCAGGTGACGTGGCCAGTGGACAATCCACAACTTGTGGCAGGTGAAGTGGCCAGTTGACGTAGCCAGGTGACATGGCAAGTGGACAATCCACAACTTGTGGCAGGTGACGTGGCAAGTGGACAATCCACAACTTGTGGCAGGTGAAGTGGCCAGTTGAAGTGACAGGTGACGTGGCCAGTGGACAATCCACAACTTCTGGCAGGTGACGTGGCCAGGTGATGTGGCAGGTGACGTGGCCAGGTGACGTGGCAGGTGATGTGGCCAGGTGACATGGCCAGGTGACATGGCAAGTGGACAATCCACAACTTGTGGCAGGTGACATGGCCAGTTGACGTGGCAGGTGACGTGGCCAGTGGACAATCCACAACTTGTGGCAGGTGAGGTGGCCAGGTGATGTGGCAGGTGACGTGGCCAGGTGACATGGCAAGTGGAAATCCACAACTTGTGGCAGGTGACGTGGCCAGGTGACATGGCAGCTGACATGGCCAGGTGACGTGGCCAGTGGACAATCCACAACTTGTGGCAGGTGACGTGGCCAGGTGATTTGGCAGCTGATGTGGCCAGGTGACGTGCCAGGTGACGTGGTCAGGTGACGTGGCAGGTGATGTGGCCAGGTGACGTGGCCAGGTGACATGGCAAGTGGACAATCCACAACTTGTGGCAGGTGATGTGGCCAGGTAACGTGGCCCGGTGACATGGCCTGGGGACGTGGCAAGTGGACAATCCACAACTTGTGTCAGGTGAAGTGGTCAGTTGACGTGACAGGTGACGTGGCCAGTGGACAATCCACAACTTGTGGCAGGTGACGTGGCCAGGTGACGTGGCAGGTGACGTGGCAAGTGGACAATCCACAACTTGTGGCAGGTGACGTGGCCAGTTGACGTGGCAGGTGACGTGGCCAGTGGACAATCCACAACTTGTGGCAGGTGACGTGGTCAGGTGACGTGGCAAGTGGACAATCCACAACTTGTGGCAGGTGACGTGGCCAGTGGACAATCCACAACTTGTGGCAGGTGACGTGGCCAGGTGACGTGGCCAGGTGATGTGGCCAGTGGACAATCCACAACTCTCCAGGCCCCGGCTACTACTGAGTGGGGAGTGGAGGAAAATCACTCCACCAGGGAAGGCAAGGAGATAGGCAGGCAGGCAACTGGCTGGGACTTGAGTCAAGGCAAAAAAACATGCAAGCGTAGCTGAATGGGCATGCACCCAAAACTGAAGAAATATTCCCTCCGCTCCGACCAGCACATGATCATCAGAAAGGGGCACAGATAATGGAAAAAAATACACCCCCCCTAAGCTAGTAGGAGCGGCGGAGCCCCTGTTCAAATCCAATCCGGGGACAAAAACTGGGACAGACTTGGTCTTGGGACAGTGTCCTCAATCCAGGGACTGTGCCTGGAAACCGGGGATTTCTGGTCACCCTAGCTTAGAGGACATAACTTTCAGCCACTTATAACCAGGGAGAGTCCAGGACCAGACACCAACTCACAATCAGTGCCCATTGATTCTCTGAGCAGTGACACAAGGAGGTGCACCTCCAGAATGAATTAATTGTGAACAATCCGGAATTCATCCATCTATCCCCAGAACTATAATAGTAGGTCATTCTCATGGGATTTTACAACTAGGACCGGGACATGGAAGAGGCAGAAGGGATACCATCCCTGGGCATAGTGTTGCTGTGTGGAGAGGGGTTGCACCTAAAGCTTTGTCAGTGCCGTGTGCTCCAGCTGCCTGAATGACAGGAGTAATAATGCAATAGCTGCTGGTGGGAGTTTTCTGCTCTCACCTCCCTCCAACAGCAAAGTGGGCACGAGAACAGCTAGGCTGGCGCTCATGCTGAGAACACAATTACCTCCTTCTTAGCACAGGTGCCATGAGGACAGACTGCCATTCTTCCTACCACTCCTTGTCATGTGACATATCACATAACCGGAGAGTAGAAGAGGCAGCTGCCCTTATTCCCAGGCATGTGCGTGAGACCAAACTGAATACACAGAGAGTGGGGGAGCAAGTTAACCCCAGAGCTGCAGTCTCCCTCTTATAACCACACTACTGCATGTCAAACGTCACCCATTCAACTGAATTGGGCCATGCTGCATCCAGTTGAATAGATTTGTTTCGGTGAGTCCTCCTATTACATGGTTTTGGAAAAATCTAAAAGGGATATGACAATCAGGTTGCATAGTGTATGGCCAGTTTTATACAAGGATATAGAAAAGTGACACAAAAAACATATCAAGTCTGTCTGTTTTTTTTGGGGGGGGGTTATACATGTTTTGTATTTTTTGTTTGAGTATAGATCTATGTTTGTCCCAAGCATGTTTGAAGCCATTTAATGTCGACTGACTCACTAACTCTGCTGGAAGTTTGTTCCAAGCATCCACTACCCTTTCAGTAAAATAATACTTTCTAAGATTAGTTTTGAACTTTTCCTCCAGTTACAGTGCCTTGAAAAAGTATTCATACCCCTTGAAATTTTCCACATTTTGTCATGTTACAACTAAAAATTTAAAGGCATTTTTAAGGATTTTATGTGATAGACCAACACAAAGTGGCACATAATTGTGAAGTGGAAGGAAAATGATAAATGGTTTTCATTTTTTTTTTTAATAAATAGATACTCTGATACCCCTAACTAAAATATAGTGGAGCCAATTGCCTTCAGAAGTCTACTGATTAGTAAATAGTAGGGGTGCGACGGATCAAAAAACTCACGGATCGGATCGATCCTCGGATCAGGAGTCTCGGATCGGATCATTTTCGGATCAGCAAAAAAAAAAAGACAAATCATGTTACACCCACCAGAGTTTTATATTTCATAGTTATTTTCAACACAAAATGGAGCTTAAATACAGTATATGTAAATCCGACAGACTGTTAACATGTTACATTTTAAAAGCCGCAGCAAACCTGCTGACCTTACATGCTTGCTAATGTGACAGAACACCTCTGATTTTCACATTTAACTAAATGTTAAATGTGAAAATCAGAGGTGTTCTGTCACATTAGCAAGCATGCAAGGTTTGCTGTTGCTTTTAAAACTAAACAGTCCGTTGGATTTCTAAATACTGTATTTAAGCTCAGTTTTGTATTGAAAATAACGATGAAATATATGATCTGACACACACAGCAGGGCTCTTCCTCCACCTGTCAGTGATTATTGTGGGGTATGATGGTGTCCCCATAGTGTGTGTGCGAGTGTGTGATGACAGGGAACACGGTGTGGAGGGGAGGGATGTGTCAGGCTCATACAATGTATTCACTATTCACTACCGTATGTGTTCTGCTCTCTGATGGTCTCCTCGTCCAGTGCTGGGGATGCCGAAGAGCATCCTCCCCCGTCCAGGAATACAATCACAAACACTCGGCCTCCCCCTCCTCCCCCCCGGGCTCCGCAGCACATCTCCTTCTCCCTTCACACACAGCTCCGGCCAAAACACACACACACGCTGCCTGCTTGTAACGCGCCCGCTGATTGGTTTGGAGGCAGGGCAGCTCTGGGTCATCGCTTCTGTTAAGCATCCTGATTGGCCGAGTGCTAGTGTTTCGTTTCCCGCCTCCTCCTTTCCTGTCAGTCAGTGTACTGCAGTGAGAGGAGGCTGAGGGAGCTCACAATCTACGGATCATACGGATCACATGTGTGCCGATCCGAATAGGTTGATCCGTGCGGATCACGGATCAATGACGATCCGTTGCACCCCTAGTAAATAGAGTCCACCTGTGTGTAATTTAATCTCAGTATGTTCTGTGAAGCCCTCAGAGGTGTGTTAGGCCTCGTACACACGAGGGGACATGTCCGATGAAAACGGTCCGCAGAGGTTTAAGGGGCGGATCATCACGGATCCGTCTCGTGTGAAAGAGGCCTAAGAAGGGGCATGCGTTTTTTTATATTTTTTTTCCGCACACAAATCATTCATTCTTTACACACAAATCACATGTATATCATGCAGGTGTGACTTTCTGAGGGTTTACATTGAAGTCTATGACCCTTAAGTCACATGAAAGTCAGACCAAAGTGAGTGCAGGAACTACTTTAAAGTCACACAGATATTAATGGTACTCATAACACGGGGTAGGACTTGTCATGTGACTTTGCATGACAAGACGCACTCGTGTGAATGGGGTGCACAACAATATTGTGAGCCAAGGCATGACATTAAAGCGGGGGGTTCCGCGGGTTTTCATTTTTTTTTTTTTTAAATCCCTCGGGCGCTCTTACCTTGTGAAAACAGCCACTCGTGTGTCCCACTGTTATAGCCGTCCGCATTGTGTTTGGCCCGCAAACAATACTTTATAAAATTAGTAGATGGACGTTTCCATCTTCAGTGTGGGCACTCTGAAGCCCAGCAGGCATTTACACCTGTGTTCCCTCAGCTAAAATGGTGATTTATGATCCGCCCTGGTCACATGACCCATTTGCCGAGTCACGTGACCCGCGAGATTACGCTACAGCGCGTCTCCTGGGAGTCTCGACACATCACTCCCAAGAGACATCGCGCTGATCGGGGAAAAATAAAGGCACGCCCACTTCCGCAGGGAAAGGTTCCAGGAGGAAGACAAAATGCTGCCGAATCAAGGTAAGGAAACAGAATAATAATTTAAAAAAAAGGACAGATTGTACATTAACGATAATGGTATGGATAAAACAAACTTGAATTTTAGGGTAAACCTCCGCTTTAATTTTCAAAATTACAGTGCAATATCAGGGGCAAAGGCAGCACAGAGACACACTGAAAATGGCTGAAAATTAGGTAAGCAGCATGGACATATGCAAGCCTACCTGTTTAGGTAATCATTTAACATATTGTTATTATTGTTTTATATTGGGGGGGGGGGGGGATAACAGATCAGTGTACCAGGCCACTGCCGATACCATTTGCTCACTGTGGCCAATCACAGCAGATACATTAGCAATTGTACACAATGAATAGATTCCATTCATACCTTTCATTGTGTACTATTGTGTTAATCTGGTGTTTCAATACTACCAAAAAACGCTCTATTTCTGTGGAAAAAAAGGATAAAAATGTCATTTGGGTACATTGTTGCATGACCGCGCAACTGCCATTCAAATTGTGAAAACGAAACATTTTCCTGGGCAGCAAAGGAGTGAAAGAGTCTGGTATTGAAGTGGTTAAAGCGGAGTTCTTATCTCCTTCAGAAAAAAAGGAAAAGTCTGCAGCTACAAATACTGTAGCTGCAGACTTTTCATTTTTTTCTGAAGGAGATAAGAACTCCGCTTTAAGTCCAACTCCTTAAAGCGGAGTTCCACCTAAAAATGGAACTTCCGCTTAAACCACTCCTCGCCCCCTTACATGCCACATTTGGCATGTAATTTTTTTTGGGGGGGGGAGTGGGGGCTTCAGGAGAAGGGGACTTCCTGTCCCACTTCCTCCTTCCGCCGAGGGGCTGGAAAGGCGATTAGCTTAATCGCCTTTTCACAGCCCCTCCCTGTAGGCGAGCGCCTGTCCAATCAGACTGCGCCACTCGCGCATGCGCACTGCCGCTCGCGCATGTGCACTGCCGCTCGCGCATGCGCAGTGGGTGCCCGGCCGTGAAGCCAAAAGCTGTCACTGCCGGGTGCCCACACTAAGAATGAAGACGCGACGCTGGAGCCGTGGAGAAGGTTAGCTGGCTGTTTATTAAAGCGGGGGTTCACCCTATAAAAAATTTCTAACACTACATCCAGCCCAGTTCTGCAAATAAAATTACACTGACCTTTTTTTTTCCGCCGTAGATAGCGTTTATCGTTAGAATTCACCGCAGCTTCCGGGTAGGGAATCCCGCGGGAGTGGGCGTTCCTATTGACATGCCAATTGATTGACATGCTAAACGACGGCGCGTACATCGCGTCACGACTTCCCGAAAGAAGCTCGGGTCGGCTCGGCTCTATTCGGCGCCGGTGCGCCGTCGTTTAGCATGTCAATCAATTGGCATGTCAATAGGAACGCCCACTCCCGCGGGATTCCCTACCCGGAAGCTGCGGTGAATTCTAACGATAAACGCTATCTACGGCAAAAAAAAAAAAAAGGTCAGTGTAATTTTATTTGCAGAACTGGGCTGGATGTAGTGTTCGAATTTTTTTTATAGGGTCAACCCCCGCTTTAAAAGCCAGCAGCTACACTTTTTGTAGCTGCTGACTTTTAATAAACTTAAAAAAAAGGTGGAAAACCCCTTTAATCACTCGGCCATCCTGGTCAGGTTAAAGGTGGAGCTGCTTCTATATATGCACTGATTTTATGTCATGTGACTACACGCTGACAGCAGAGAGGAAAACAGCTGTAAAAGCCTTCCGGGAAAGCTTGTGGCTGATCACGTGATCATTATCCTGACCAGACCATGGTGTAGGGGCGGTACTACAAGGACACGCAGCTGTGGACTCAAACCGATAGGGAAGAGGATCCCAGACTGGGACAGCCGTGAGCTTGGGAAGGGATTGGTGCAGCACTGACAGCCCTGGTAAGGACATTATAGATCTGAGGATCGGAGATGGGGGGGTTTGCTGAAAGATACATTAGCCTTCTCTATTCACCCTGTGTCACTTACTGATAGGATTCTACGTGCTTGTATTCTTTATGTATGGGTTGTACAGAGACAATTCTTTCTTATTTAGCATGTAGAGATGATAATGATATACAGTACTACTTATCCTGTTCTCAGGATCTGATCTTATTCTGTATGTATGGACACTGGCTGCTTAGTACCACTTCTCTTATTTTGCGTTCTGGGTGTAATTCTTAGTACATTTTTATTCTGTTTGTGTGAACATTGCACAGTCTTACTTCTCTTGTCCTGTATGCTGGATGTAAGTGTCAGTATTTGTTCTTATTATGTATCCTAGGCATGCACGGCAGAGGCGTTGCTAGGGGGGTGCGGTCCGCACCGGGTGACACCCGCTAGAGGGGTGACACCATCCCGTGTGTTTTTTTTTTTTTTTTTAGCTGACATGCCCAGCCTGCCCTGTGCAATCCCAGCCTGGCCTGTACCACCCCAGCCTGCCCTGTATCACCCAGCCTGCCCTGTACCCCCTATCCTGCTCTGTACCACCCCAGCCTGCCCTGTACCACCCCAAACTACCCTATATCACCCCAACATGCCCTATACCACCTTAACCTGTCCTATACCACCCCACTACACCAACCTGCCACTATACCACTCTATACTACCCTAACCTGCCACTATACTGCCCTATACTATCATTTACAGGGGCTGGTTTGGGGTGCGCCCCGTGCGCTGCCTGCTTGGTGCTGGGCAGCCTAGACAGAGGGGGGGTGACACCAACCCTAGTGACGCCACTGATGCACGGGGGTGTGCCAGATGTGCCTGGGCACACCCTAACCATGCGCAGTAGGGAACCGGGAAGTGAAGCCTCAACGCTTCACTTCCTGATTCCCTCACCGAGGATGGCGCGGCGGGGGCAGCAGAGAGACGAGCAATTGCTTGTCTTCTGCTGCCAAGATCGCGGGTGCGCTGGACAGGTAAGTGTCCATTTATTAAAAGTCAGCAGCTGCAGTATTTGTAGTTGCTGGCTTTTAATATTTATTTTTTCGCGGGACCTCCGCTTTAATGAAGCGCTACCATCATAGGCGTGCGTGTGGGGATTTGCCAGGTGTGCCTGGGCACACCCTAATCACTAAGTGTGTTGTAGATTCCCCCCACTGCCCAGGCTGCCCCCTATGTTGCCCCCACATGCCCTGCAGTGCTGCTGGTTTCTCTCTTCTCCTCCCAGCTGCTGTGGGGGATGTTTCAGGATAGAAACCAAGGGAGGGGGTTAGTAAATATGTCATTTACCGACCCCTTCCTTTTCTCAATGAACACACTCACTGTGTTCATTCATAACAGAATAAACAGTGTTTACTATGCTTCAGATTGTGAATGAACAGGAAACCGCTCAGCACAGAGCACTTCCCATTCACTCACTGTCCAGTACAGCTGAGGCTGCAGAGAAAGCATACCTCCCAACTTTTTGAGATGGGAATGAGGGACACCTATCAGCAAAAGCATGCAGGCATAGGACACACCCCTTGCCACACCCCCTTAAAGGAGAATTGTACAAAAAAACAAGATTGGTTAAACCCACAAGTGCTTTTTTTTTTACCACTACTATTCCTTTATATTGGCTTTTGGAATTTACAAATGTAGCTATATAGAATTTGGATGAAAGGTTTAGCGCTGGGAAAAACTTTTTGATAGATAAAAAGTGCATTTTATATGCATCCATATACATCAGACTAAAATGCGGGACAAATGAGGTGGAATGAGGGACAGAGGGACATTGATCCAAATCAGGGACAGTTGGAAGCTATGAGAGAAAGGCATGTGTGTTTGAGCTTTGGGGTGCACTCCCTAATGTAATAGGCTACGCACACCTATGTTCTGTATGTATGGATGCTGCACAGTACCACTTCTCTTGTCCAGTATATTGGGTGTAAATCTCAGAATCTGTTCATATTCAGTATGTATGGATGCTGCACAGTACCACTTCTCTTGTTGTGTATGCTGGGAGTAATTTTCAGTATCTGTGCATATTCTATATATAATCTGCACAGTACCACTTCTCTGGCCTCCTGGACAGGGCCGGTGCCACCATAAAGCAGTCTAATCAGCCACCTTAGAGTGCCGGTCTGGGGGGTGGTAAAATCTGGATCCCCAACCACTTGCTAGGGATTCAGATTTTAAAAATACCTGCCCCCCCCCCTGCAGGCAAAACACTTCTACAAAATTGCAGTGCTATAAATAGATCAAATCAAATAATCTATACAGGTCCATATAAAGTGCTAAAGAGTCAAATTATTGATAAAAAGATAAAATAAGCCACAAAAGTGCAGCGCTCCTTTAAATGTACACAAATAGAAGAAATAGCCACTCACTAGATGAAGATGCAGTTTCAATCAAGAGAGCAGCCCACACACTTTATGCAATACAAGGCAGATGTACTTCTTCATATAAGTTCCCGTCTGGAGTCCAAAGTTGTCACTTTCTCCAGATCATATGCAATCAAATCCAACCATTATAAAGTGAGAAATTATATAGTGTAGTATTTGGTGGAACAGTGAAATAAACCACCCGTGATAATGATAAACTGATGAATCCGTGTGTCACTGTACCACATAGAATGCAAACTCACCAGAAGGATTATATCGCCATGCAGTATGCAGCTCAACTATGGTCAACAAATGTGGATGTAAACATCCAGACAGTGCCTCCAATCTCCTCTAAATCCAGGACTCTCAATCAGTGAACTTTTAGGCAGGGGCGGACTGACAACTCATGGGGCCCCCGGGCAATAGAAGATTATGGGGCCCCTGGGCTTCCAGATGGCCACCATGTCAGGAGGCAGTGCAGAGGCGGGGCAGCTAAAATCTCGGGGTTTTCACATCAAAAGCATGTCAGTTTCGGACATATCAGGGACAGAAGTAAAAAAAACATAAATTTTCACATACTGTCCCTGGTTTTACTGAGCCTGGCATCCCTGATGGGGCCCTCTAGTGGCATGGGGCCCTCGGGCAGTGCCCGAGTGACTCAATGGTCAGTCCGCCCCTGCTTTTAGGGAACACTCAGCCGCACCACCAAATGATACAAGCATACATACCTCACAACTTTTTAAGATGGGAATGAGGGACACCTATCAGCAAAAGTATGCAGGTATAGGACACACCCCTTGCCACACCCCCTCAATGGAGAATTGTATAAAAAAACTAAATTGGGTAAACCCACAAGTGTTTTTTTAACCAATACCAATTGGCTTTTGGTATTTACAAATGCAGCAATTTAGAAATCAGATGAAAGGTTAAACGCTGGGAAAACACTTTTTGATAGATAAAAAGTGCATTTTATATACAACTATATAGATCAGACCAAAATGAGGGACAGAGGGACATTGCTCCAAATCTGGGACAGTACCTCCAAATCTGGGACAGTTGGGAGCTTTGAAGCATATGTGTATCGGAGGGAAAAATAGGAGCGCTTCATTGGTGTGCTTCTGGAAGATGGCAAGAAAAAGTGGAGGGATGATGGCGCTGCTTTGGCTTAGTGATGAGTTCCACAGGAGGTGACCCAAACGCAAGCAAGCACGCACGTACGCCCGCACGCACGCCCTCTCAGCTGATCCCAGTGCTGTCTATCCGAGCCGCGATCTGCCTGGACGGAGAGCCACGGACGCCTAACGTTGATTACTCGGCGCTACCTTGAGGCACAGGCATCGCTCTACAGCTCGTGAGCACAGACGGCTAGTAGGGCTGGCTGCGCACCACTGCTAGCATTCATTTTATCATTTTTTATCTACTTTTATTTTTTTCCTCAATTGGTTCTTTGAACAATCGCTTTTTGAATAACTTGTCTTAAAGCATCTAGTATCTTTCCCTGTTTAAACTACCCATTTTTTCTCACTGTATCAGGGATTAGCAGTGAGATTGTCTCACACATTTTTTAACATTATATACTTTTTAATAAAGACGATCGGTCTTTTTGCCTACCAACACAGTGTCACACTATGCGGATTCCTTTTTTCTTTTATATTGAGTGTTAATCACTGGACACCTGGGAGCTGATTGGATTTTCCTCCCCCCTGGAGAGCTGAGAAAGAAATCTTCTGTCGTTTTGGATACAAGGCTGAACAGCAACATCAACCGAGGTACCACCACCTATTGCCTTTTGCCCCTCTGGGTGCCAACATCTGGTGAGTGGGGATACAGAAGGGGGAGCACAGAAGTCACGATAAAATCCATCAGGAAAGCAACAGCACTTGAAGTCACTACATTGTTTTCTCCCTTGATGCTTTTTTCTACCAGTTTAACACATTGTTACATTGTTTTCACTTTTGAACTTTGATTGGTTTTCTCAGGATACTTTGGTATTCTTGTGAGAATAAGTATTGGAACTCTGAGCACACCCTGTGAGGGTATCGAATATATACATTTTTTTCTGACATTATTTGTTTTGGTCTGGACGCTCTAATCTATTTTCTTTTTTTGATTTGTGTCACACTCATTATTTAATTGACCTCAATTCAGGTCTCCTTTTATTGCCATTGGTATTTTTTCCAAAGTCCCACATAGGGATGTTATTCACTAATTAATTTTAATTAATTACACCATTACTGTTCTGTACACATTATTGGATCACAACCTACTCAGGTTTCTTGTCGTTTTAATTATCCTTGGGCATCTCACAGAATAGCACGCATCTGCCTAGGGCTGATCTGCGGAGCAACCCGCATACTACCAGCCTGCACAGAGTCCTGGAGCACGTATTAGTAATTCTTAATCATTTAGATTTTTTTTTAGCACTTGTTTATTATGCAATTATAAGTCTATAGGGCAATAGGCTCAGAACCACTATCTGTCTGCACAGTGTCCTGGAACACACAACACTAGCCTATAGCACTTATTTAATATAAATTTACTCTATTCCTATATTTTTTTTCCCACACACGCCTATAGTGGACCTAAGTCTTGGGTCATTCACTAAAAGGGAGTTTCTCCCAATTTGTCTTTGCACATACCCTAAATAGTGGGGATAAATCTTATCTGCACACCATCACTTTGCACAACACCCTGCGATCACTCATTCATACAGGAAATGTGTATATAGAATATCATCAGGACGGAAACTTAACCCACCAGCTAATTTCACGTTTCAATTGGATACATATATATTGTCTAACTGGAAGTACCAACATACATTGGGTTACCAGTGCCCAATACAAGCATTAATAGAGGGCAGCACCTGCACACTTGGACGCAACAGTGTAAAGGTTTTGGAGACCCATTTCCATTGGTTCCTCCTTATAACTGAAGCTCCCCTACAAATATCACATGCTACATACGATATCCTGTGGAACTCATCACTAAGCCAAAGCAGCGCCATCATCCCTCCACTTTTTCTTGTCATTTCCAGGTCTTTTTGAGACCCGTCAGGGAGGCAGCAGCTTACCATTACATACTCCTAAGCGCGGATCCCTTCTTCTCATTCTTCTGGAAGATGGCTCTGCAATTGCAATGATGCTGAGCAGGAAAGAGTGGTGGGCAGATCTCAGGTGCATGAAGGATGGGGGCAGGTTCCCACTGTCGGGTACCAGGAGCCAACTGCATATTTAACATAAAAAATTATTATTTCATCTTTATCTGATTAAAAAAAAATAGTTTTTTAGCACTGACTGAAATAACAAGCAAAGAAAATAATACAAAACCATTATATGTTCCCTAGCAAACCTCAACATTGCTTGTATTAATTCACAAAAGCAATTTCTGTCACTTTTTTTTATTTTTATAAAAGAATTACTTTTCTCCAAATAGAATCATTTATTTGCGTGATATCCTTTTAGGTATGATCTGTGTCTTTCTGTATAAGACACAGAACAGTGCTGCAGCCACTACAGTAAAACCTTGGTTTGCGGGCATAATTCGTTCCAGAAACATGCTTGTAATCCAAAGCATAACAAAGGTATAAAAGAGAAGAGAAGAGAGGCACCTCTAATGCCCCGTACACACGTGCGGGATTTCCAAAGGGAAAAGTTCCCGTTGGAAATCCCGAGGGAAAAGCAGAGAACCTGCTCAGGCAGTCTTTACCCCTACACACGGCCGGTTTTCCCAACAGGAAAACTGCGATGGAGCTGTGGCCGGGAATCCCGGCCGTGTGTATGCTCCGTTGCATTTTTTCTCATAGGGAAACTGGCAACAACGGCGGGGCAAAAGTCTGCCGGCGGGAAAAAAGAGAGCTGTTTTTTTTTTTTTTTTTTTTGGGGAGTTTTCCCATGGGAAAAACTGCGCGGAGCATACACACGGCTGGGATTCCCGGCCAAAAGCTCTCCTCGCAGTTTTCCCATCTGGAAAACTGGTCGTGTGTACGAGGTATAAGTGTAGCAATAAGTTGCTAAATGTTGTACCTTCATTAAATGTAATCATATTGCTACACTTAGAGGCTCCTCTCTTCTTTTTTATACTCAGTTGTGACATGACGCTACTCTTATATCAAGACATCGTTTGTATATCAAGGCAAAGGTTTTTAAAACATGTTGCTTGTCTTGCAAAACGCTCTCAAACCAAGTTACTCTCAAACCAAGGTTTTACTGTAATTGAATACAAATTTCTAACAAGCAGGAACCAGGCCCGGATTTCCCACAAGGCCACTGAGGCCAGGCCTCGGGGCGACAGGGCACCAAGGGGCAGCATCCGCTCGCTCCTTAAGTGATTGCGGAAATGTATTCTGCCATCCCCCCCCCCCCACATACCTCTCTCTACTGGCTCTGTCTTCAGGACTCCGTCCTACCCCAGGCTGCCGAGTCTGTCTCCTGTGACTGTCCCAGCCACCGATGTACACAATGAGCTGAGCTGAGGTGAGCTGTGACAGGAGTTCTAGCACAGTGCTAGGACTCGTGTTTTGGAGGTGACAGAGTCAATAAAGAGAACCTGTCACGTCCAATTGCTATCACACAGGGAATTGTTTTCTCCTGTGTGATAACTTTATTAACAAGTGAAAAAAAAATTGATAAAAAAATAAGAAATAATTAAATTATTAAAATTAAAAAGTAATTAAAAAGTAAAGAATAAGAAAAACAATATTAAAAATAATAGGAAAATTATACAGAAATAAAAAAAAGTAAACGACAAGCTACAAAATAAAAACTATTAGAACTGTGCCACCTGGTTGCCATTCTCAGTTGATTTAGGGGGGGGGGGTTCGGTTGGCGGGGAGGGGGGTGCATTGCGGCACCTGGCCTTGGGGCGGCAGGGAGAGCAAATCCGGCCCTGCCAGGAACGTCCATAGATGACTCGAAATTCAGTCGGTCCTTGCTAAACCAATGAAATTTCGATCCATCTATGGCCAGCTTCATCCTGTGACTACAAAATGAGTCACAATCTTGGCCTCGCCTCATCCAAGCTTGTGTAAACAAACCCACTACGCTCTGTGTGTTAAAGGCTTTTTATATTAACTCCCTCTTCTGCTTTCAGCAATGGCGTCTTCTGATCTCTCTCTGAGAGAGGAGCTGAAATGTCCCGTCTGTTGGGGAATTTATATAGACCCTGTAAGCCTGAAATGTGGACACAGCTTCTGCCAGGATTGTATCATTCGTCAGCTGATCACACAGAAGGGTTCCGGGTGTTTTTCCTGTCCTCAATGCAAAGATGAGTCCCAGGAGTGGCCCACACTACACAGGAACATTGCTCTACGGAACATATCGGTGAACTTCTTATCTAAACCATCCCTCGAGAGCCAACAATGCTCCGTCCACAAACTGGACCTGAAGTATTACTGTGTTCAGGACGCTGCCTGTATCTGTGAAAAGTGCTCCGAGGATTCACATCAGGGGCACCAAATGGAGTCACTGGATGAAGCCTCCAAGAAGAAGAAGGAAAAACTCAAGTACGTTCACCGAAAATTAATGACAGAGAGAGAGGATACGGAGAACAGAGCTCAGAGTCTGCAGGAACGCAGGAGAAAAGTCGACGAAAAAGCAGCTGGTGAAAAAGAGAGAGTCGCTGCCTTGTTCAGAGACCTCAGAAGACAGCTAGATGACTTGGAAAAGAAGGTCTTGAGTCAGATTACTATAGAGGCAGAGCAGCTATCCGTCTTAGTCTCCAATCTGATTGATCAGCTGGTGATAAAAAAGGGGGAGCTGTCAAGAAAGATGTGTGACATTGACCGAGAGTTGTGTAACCTGACCGATTTAGTGACTGTCCTACAGGAATCTGACACAGGTGACTTGTGTAATACCGAGGATGGAGACAGTGAGGAAAGAGGGAGACGGGAAGCAAGTGATCTGGATGTGGCTGGCATCGCCCACACATTACACACAGGTGTATCCCATATAACAGGGGTAACCGTGTGTTTCTATTTGCAGAAACCTGAAGACATATTACTGGATGTAAACACGGCTCATAATGATCTACAGATATCAGACGACATGAAAGCTGCATCCTATTCACCCAACCAGAATCGCCCAAAAGCCCCAGAAAGGTTTCAGGATTATACTCAGGTGATAAGTAGTCAGAGTTTCTCATCGGGGCGACATTACTGGGAAGTGGATGTTGCAGGATCCGAGTTTTGGGGTATCGGGATGTGTTACCCTAGTATAGACCGGGTAGGATACCAGTCCCAGATTGACTGTACTGAGAAGGCCTGGTGTTTGCGCAGGAGTGGCGATACGTATTTTGTGATACATGACAGTACCAGCAGCCGGGTACCTGACATTATATCTGCTGACAGAGTCAGGATATATCTGGATTATGAAGCTGGATTGGTCTCATGTTATGCCCTGTGCGACTCAATCCAACATCTCCACACTTTCACCGCCACCTTCACTGAGCCCCTCCATGCGGCATTACGTATTTGGAATGGTTGTATAAAGATATCAGAAAGGAAGTTGGAGATATAAGAAATTGTGAAAATATGAGAATTTTACAGAGAGACCATCAACAAAATTGTAATTGAATGGAATATTCAGCCAATAGGATGAGGCAGTGGGCAGGGACTGCTGCCATTGTCCTGCCTGGACTTGTATTAAAGCGGGGGTTCACCCTATCGACGGGAAATTTTTATTTTTTTTTTATTTTACCTTAAAATCAGGCATTGTAGCGCGAGCTACAGTATGCCTGTCCCGAATTTTTTACCCCCGTACTCACCTTGTAGTCGTCCATCGAAGATACCGGGGAATGGGCGTGCCTATGGAGACGGAGGATGATTGACGGCCGGCTCTGGCGCGTCACGCTTCTCCGGAAATAGCCGAAATAGGCTTGGTCTTCACGACGCGTGCGCATAGCCTGTGCGCAGGCGCCGTGAAGAGCCGAGAGCTACTCCGGCTGTCTTCGGGGAGAGTGACGTGCCAGGGCCGGTCGTCAATCATCCTCCCTCTCCATAGGCACGCCCATTCCCCGCGGGAGCCGAAATCTACGATGGACGACTACAAGGTGAGTACGGGGTTAAAAAAATCGGGACAGGCATACTGTAGCTCGCGCTACAATGCCTGTCTCGATGGTAAAATGTGTCGGGGGGGGGGGGGTGAACTACCGCTTTAAAGAGAAACTATGTCCTCCTTATCCTTTACAGCCAAGGAAACTGCCATCTTGGACACTGTTTGATCTGCAGTGCTGTAGATGTGATCAGTTGTCACACCCGCCATTTCTTGTTTGACAGTTCGGTTGAGAGCACAAGTAAATGAGCCAGTTAGCATTAATAGCATGTCTTGAAAATAACTGTTTCTTCTACAGGTAACTTGATAGGTTTAGTTCTGCTTTAAACACATGTATATGGAATGATTGGCTCTCATAATATTATGGTGACTACACTATATCAGGGGTAGGCAACCTCGGCCCTCCAGCTGTTTTGAAACTACAAGTCCCATGATACATTGCAAGACCCTAACAATCGCAGGTATGACTCCTAGAGGTAGAGGCATGATGGGATTTGCAATTTCACCACAGCTGGAGGGTCAAGTTTGGCTACCCCTGCACTATATAACCGCATTGTACAATCCCTGTAAAATCTGCCTTAGGCCCCTTTCACACAAACTGTCCAATCAGGTCTGTCTGTCAGTTTTTAAGATGGACCTGCTATCCCATCCAATCCTGTCTGCAAAATCCAGGCGGATGGTGGTCCAATTTTCCATCCGTCTGGCGGATCGGATATGATCGTATGAAAATGGACAGGCGGTTCATCTTCACCCAATTTCCTCATAGAGGAGAGTGGGACTGTGTCCGTGTCTGCTCAGTGAGCGGAGATGGACCTGTCATCTGCCTGCTCAGCGGGGATCAGTGGAGCGATCACCGACAAAAGGGGCCTTAGATTCACCAAAATGTGCAATGAGAAACCTAATCTATCCAACCAATCTGCATCCAGTCTGGAAGACCCTTGCCCTACATAGTTGATGGTAGATCTAAAGTAGACAGTACAATCAGATTATATAATGCAGGGGTCTCCAAACTTTCTAAAGGGCCAGTTTACCGTCCTTTAAATTTTAGGGGGTGCTGGACTGTGGCCAGTGGGAGTAGAAAATTACCTGGTGTGAGTGGAAGTACACAGTTCATCTTTGGTAATGGGGGGAGGAATAGTGCCCCATCACTGGTGTCAATGGGAGAATAGTGCCCTTAGTTGGTGTTAGTGGGAGGAGTAGTGTCCCATCATTGGTGTGAGTGGGATAAATAGAGTGGCAGGAGCTATCGTACATTGTTGTCAGTGGGAGGAATAGTGCCCCATCGTTGGTTTCAATGGGAGGACTAGTGCCCCATTGTTGGTGTTAGTGGAAGGAGTAGTGCCCCATCATTGGTATCAGTGGGATAAATAGAGTGGCAGGAGCTACTGTTTGATAGTGGGGGAAATATTGCACCAAGGGACGGATGAAAGCAAGCAAAGGGCCACATCTCGCCCATGGGCCGCAGTTTAGAGACCACTGGTATAGTGTATAGTGAGCTTAAAGTGGAGTTCCACCCGGTTCTGTGTTTATTAAAAGTCAACAGCTACAAAAAGTGTAGCTGCTGACTTTTAATAAACACACACTCGCCTGTCCAACGGTCCAGTGATGTGGGCACCCAAAGTCTCATTCCTCTCCCCAGTCTGTCCGCAGTGCCAGCATTACTACTGTGGGCACCCAAATGTGACAGCTTGCGGCTTCACAGCCGAGTGCTGTGCGTCGTGAAATCTTCTGAGACCTGTGATGTGTCCCAGAAGATTGCAGGGAGGGAGGGGCCGTTTAGCGGGAGAGAAGGAGTCATCTAAGAGCAGAAATGGGAGCTGGGTAACTGTCAAAACCAGGTACCCGCTCCCCACCCCCCCAAAAAAATTACATGCCAAATGTGGCATGTCAAAGGGTAAGAGGTACTTAAAGCGGAAGTTCCACATTTGGGTGGAACTCCGCTTTAACTACTTGCCTACTGGTAGGCACCCTCTTCCTGACCAGGCCAATTTTCATCTTTCAGCGCTGTCACACTTTGAATGACAATTACTCAGTTATGCAACACTGTACCCATATGAAATTGTTATCATATTTCACACAAATAAAGCTTTCTTTTGGAGGTATTTAATCACCACTGGGTTTTTTATTTTTTGCTAAACAAATGAAAAAAGACCTGAAACTTTGCAAAATTTTATAACAAACTATAAAAAAAAATATTTTTCAAAAAGATTATCTTTCTCCTTCACTGATGGGCGCTGATGAGGCAGCACCGATGGGCACTGATATATAGACAAACCCCACCAGCCTGGGAAGGGGGGGAGTTGTGGTTACGTGACAGCCAATGAATGCTGCAAAAAAAAAAGTATATTTTGGGGTATAACACTACGACAAGCCTAGAAAAATGAAGTTCAATGCTTCCGAGCATGCGTCAAATCCGTCGGAATTCCATACAAACAAACTGAATTTCCATCGGAAAAAAAGAGAACATGTTTTCTTTCTAAGTCCGTCGGAATTTCCGACGGAAAAAGTCAGATACACATGGTCGGAATATCCGATGAAAAAATTCCGTCTGACTTTTTCCATCGGAAATTCCGACCGTGTGTACGCGGCATTACTCTTCTATTGCTTGTATCACAGCTAGCCGCCTTCCTATTACCAAAGAGGGTGAATCTGAAAATCCGCTTCTGCTGGGAGCTGCCATTATCACTGCTGTAATATGTAGAACTCTATGCTACAATTCCTAGCAAGCCTTGATCATCCATCCTGAGAAATAAATGAAAATTGGGGTTGGTGTCATTGTTTAGTTTCATTTTTTTTCAGTCTCAGCACAGTTGTGTGATTTGTTTATGAATGGAAGAATGTGATGGTAACTATCGATATAATAACATAGTATAAAAGCGTGTGTTACCCTAGGTTCAGATCTATGCGGCTGCGGTTGATGCATTTTCCAGACCGTTTCGTGTTTTTAACCACTTAAGCCCCGGACCTTTAGGCAGCTAAATGCCCAGGCCAGGTTTTGCGATTCGGCACTGCGCCGCTTTAACAGACAATTGCACGACCCCAGCGGCGATCGGGTCCGCGGGTCTCGCGGTCCCGGAGCTTCGGACCGGGTCGCGGGTGTGCGACCCACGGCTGGGTAGATGTAAACGACGTGCCGGTACGTCGATCTGCCCAGCCGTGCCATTCTGCCGACGTATATATCGTCGTGCGACGGTCGTTAAATGGTTAAACCCACGTTTTTGATTCATTTTTGCATTCGGTTCATGACTTTTGCATTTTTTTTTTCCTCTGTACCAAACTGTGAATAGCTGGTTGTTACGGAGCGGGCCTGGAAGCCGAATGCACTGTCCTTAGAAACCGACGAGTCATCAGCTGTCAGCGGGGTTTCCCGAATGTAAAAACAAGAATTTCTGCAACAAGAAAACGATGGGGGGCCCCCCCATTCATGCCAGGCCCTTCGGGTCGGGCCTGGTATGGATTTTGAGGGGAACCCTACATCACAAAAATGGTGTGGGGTCCCCCCAAAATCCAGATCTTTATCCCAGCATACAGATCAGGAAAGGGAGGGGACGAGTGAGCGCCCACTCCTAAACCATACCGGGCCACATGCTCTCGCCATGGGGGGTTGCTTTTGGCAGGGAGGCTCTGCCCCACCACAAAGCACCTTGTCCCCATGTTGATGGGGATAAGGGTTCCTTCCCCCCCCCCCTCCCCACAAACCTGGCCAGTGGTTGTGGGGGTCGGCGGGCAGGGGGCTTATCGGAATCTGGAAGTCCCCCAGTTCCTGCCCACCCCCATGTGAATGATTATGGGGTATTCACCAAAAAAAGGAACAGGCACGACATAAGTCCATTATTAAAAACAATGCCCCCGCCCCCCCCCCCCCGATAGATCCATCGTCCATCACAACGCCCGCCATCACCGCTCCCGCCATCTGCCTGACTGTTCTTAAATAGCTAAGTGGCGGGGGCGACCTCGCAACATCACTGGGTGACCCACCCCCTGTGACGTCACGACCCAGCATGCATCGGTCGATGACGTCACAGGGGGGCGGTGTCACTAGGTGATGTTGCCAGGTGCCCTCGCCCCTTAGCTATTTAAGAACTGTCAGACGATGGAGCAGGCAGATGGCGGGAGCCTTCAGTGTAAGTAGACCTTTTTTTTTTTTTTTTGTGAATGAGTAGGAGTAAGGGGCCCCTCCTTCTTCTTTTTTTTTTTTTTTTTTTTTGTTTTGTTTACTGATTTCTTTATTGCCGGCAGTTCTTGTTTTTACATTCAGCGGGGAAGCCCGCTGAAAGCTAATGACTCATCAGTTGTTAAGGATGCAGCGGCTGGCTTCCCTGCCCGCTCCTTAACAACCAGCTATTCATAGTTTGGTAAGACCCCTTTCACACTGAGGAGTTTTTCAGGCGGTACAGCGCTAAAAATAGTGCTGCTATACCGCCTGAAAAACTCCTGCCCAGCAACCTCAATGTGAAAGCCGGAGGGCTTTCACACTGAAGCGATGCACTGGCAGGAGAGAAAAAAATCTCCTGTCAGCAGCATCTTCGGAGCGGTGAGGGAAGCGGTATGTATACCGCTCCTTCACATTTAAAACAATGGGAAACCGCGGCAATACCGCCTGCAATGCGCCTCTGCAGAGGCACATTGCTGGCGGTATTAACCCTTTATCGGCTGCTAGCGGGGGTTAATACCGCCCCGCTAGCGGCCGAATCCCGCGGCAAATCCGACGGTATATCGCCGCTATTTTTAGCGGCGCTATACCGCCAACGCAGCTCCCGCCCCAATGTGAAAGGGGCCTAAAGAGAAAAAAAAACATGAAAAAGAAATGAAAGCTGCATGCAAAAAACGTGGTTTTAAAAACGCACTGCAAAATGTGCCTGGAAAAATGCATCAACCGCTCTGCAATGATATGAACCTGGTGTAACAGACACTTTCATGATTTATACTATATTATATCAATATTGAGGACTCCTCATTTGTTAAGGATGCAGCGATCGGCTTCCCGGCCCGCTCCTTCACAGCCAGCTATACACAGTTTGTTATGAAGTAAGAAAAAAAATGCAAAAATGCATGTAGAAAGGGTCAGTTTAAGTCTATTGCCCGCAAAACGCAAACTAATGCCGGAAAAATCCTGACCCTTCCCAAAAATACACTGGCTGAAATACGCATAGATGTGAATGTGTACCATAGGGAAACATGTTAACTTGACTGTAGTGCGTTTCTGAAAACTGCAAAACGCAATAAAAAAATGCATAGATGTGAACCTAGGGTTAAAACTAAACGTGGTATTAAAGGGGTTGTAAAGGTACACATTTTTTCACCTTAATGCATTCTATGCATTAAGGTGAAAAAACATCTGAGGTTTAGCGGCCCCCAGTCCCCTATGTTTACCTACACAGGCTTCTCAGCTCATTCATTGGTTAATTAAAAGCAGCGCAGCCATTGGCTCGCGCTGCTGTCAATCACATCCAATGACACGGCGTGCCGGGGGGCTGGCCCGAGTGATACAGTGAGCTGCTTTACCCGCTGGCTGTATCACGGGAGCGTGTCCGAAAGAACTAACCACCATGCAAGCTCGCTTGCATGAAGGTGGTTAGTTCTTTTGGGGAGGACCAGAGACAGCTGCTGAGGGACCCCAGAAGACCAGGTTTGGGGCCAGTGGAGGTAAGTATAACATGTTTGTTATTTAAAAAAAAAAAAAAAATTACCTTTACAACCCCTTTAAGGTAAAAATAAAATGCACTACCTGTCCCCCCCCCCCCTTCCTAACACGTACCTGTTTCCTTTATTGATCTAGTACTGTGCCCAGCTGCAGGTCTTCTCTCCCCTCTTCCCGGTCCTACAGGCTTTGCTGAGAGCAGCGGGAGCCGTTTGCTCCTGCAGCTGTCAATCCAATCCAGTGAGGAGGGAGGAGGTGGGCTGAGCTGCACTGTGTGTGTCTGGCCGCATACAGCCCGACTCTGGAGTGCGTCTGCATGTGTGCCACCATAACAATTGGCTTCTTACAGGGGCACACACAGAAGAGGTGGCGTGGACAGAGCCAGTGGGGGACCCCAAAAGAGGAGGAAAGGGGCCATTCTGTACAATACAACTGCACAGAGCAGATAAGTATAAACATCCTTTTTTTTTCTAAATGATTGTCTTTACAATCACTTGAAGTTTATTCTGCTTACGTTTTGCTTTTCCTGTTTTTTTTTCTTTTCCCCTTCATCGACAAAATTAAGCTTTTAGATAAAATATTTTGTTTTCATTACATACCTTATCTTATACCCTGTAGTGTCGCCACTGGGTCTCTGTGCTTCTCTATGCAATGCAGGCAGATCATGGCTAGTGGAAAGGATCAACAGTGTCCTCATCAACCTACTAATATAAATATAACTTCCTGCAGCTCACAGTTTGCAGTGAAATCAGAACAGGCAATTTCAGTTCAGGAGAAGAGTGAGTACACCTGTGCAAGAAGGCTGGTTCAGCCTTCAGCTTTTCCTCTAGGACTTTGATGATGGAAAAAAATAATTTTGGGTTGTCACCAGAACAGAAAGTAAAGGAAAATATTCCAATGGGGACACCTGCTCGCGTAACAACTGTTTGGATTGCCCCCTCACTTTGAAGATTTTTCCTCTTACTTCTTGTTGTGTCTCCAGAACGGGAAGAGAAGACAAGTCTCCCCAATGGGATGCAGCAAGGATGATTCACAAAAGAGAGAGTGCGACTGCAGAAATGTGATTAACCACTTAATCAAAGACCAGAGTACTTTTTGCGATTCGGCACTGCGTCGCTTTAACTGACAATTGCGCGGTCGTGCGACGTGGCTCCCAAACAAAATTGGCGTCCTTTTTTCCCCACAAATAGAGCTTTCTTTTGGTGGTATTTGATCACCTCTGCGGTTTTTAGTTTTTGCGCTATAAACAAAAATAGAGCAACAATTTTGAAAAAAATGAATATTTTTTGCTGTAATAAATATCCACCAAAAATATATAAAAAAACTATTTTTTTCCTCAGTTTAGGCCGATACGTATTCTTCTACATATTTTTCGTTAAAAAAAATCGCAATAAGCGTTTATTGATTGGTTTGCGCAAAAATTATAGCGTTTACAAAATAGGGGATAGTTTTATGGCATTTTTCTTAATATTTTTTTTTTTACTAGTAATGGCGGCGATCAGCGTTTTTTATCGGTACTGCGACCTTATGGCGGACACTTTGGACACATTTTTGGGACCATTGGCATTTTTATAGCGATCAGTGCTGTAAAAATGCATTGATTACTATAAAAATGCCACTGGCAGTGAAGGGGTTAACACTAGGGGGCGAGGAAGGGGTTAATCATGTTCCCTGGGTGTGTTCTAACTGAAGGGGGGGATGGGACTGACATGGGGAAATGACAAATCGCTGTTCATACATTGTATGAACAGACGATAGGTCATTCCCCCCCCCCCTGACAGGACCGGGAGCTGTGTGTTTACACACACAGCTCCCGGTTCTCGCTCTGTAATGAGCGATCGCGGGTGCCTGGTGGTGATCGCGACCGCCGGGCACGCGCGTCGGCGTAAGGGGCGAGCGGGGGCGAGATGAGGTATAGCTACGTGATCTCGCCCAGCAGAGCCGACCTCGGCGGCTGGTCGGCAAGCAGTTAACAGGCTACATTCCAACCTGGGGGGGCATCCTGTCCTCCAGGACACTGCAAGCCTCCGCTTGCCTGATCGTTGGGAAAGAAAACAGAATATGTACAAAATCCAGAAATTATATTAATTCATATTGCCTTCTAACAGTGTGTGTATGTGAAATATATACATACATACACCCCATTACCCCACACTTGTGCGGCATATGAGAAACCCCTGGCATGGCTTGGTGGATGTTATTGATTGTATTTTCTGCAAAGTATTCTATTGGTCAATCCACATGGGTCATTCCTCAAGCGTGATGATGCGCTTCCGGCTGTTGTAGCGCAAGCAAAATCTTGTGCGTTCCATGTGAGTTTGCTGCAGTCCAGCCTGCATTTGTGAACCATCTTGGCCCCTTTTGTTATTGCATTTGATATTACTTTTTACAATTTTAACTAGTGTATTTTTTTCTTTTTTTTTTTTTGGCTACTCTTCTACATTTTTTTCCGTAACATGATCTAGTAGTTGATGAATATTTGTATCGTGTTTTTTCTGGATTTTTGGTTGATATTCTGGGGTAGATTCAGATACAATGGAGTATCTTTCTGCGGGGCGTAACGTATCTCGGATACGTTACGCCGCTGTAAATTAGGGCGCAAGTTCCGTATTCAGAAAGAAGTTGCGCCCTATGTTACGGCGGCGTAACGTATGTGGTCCGGCGTAAGCCCGCCTAATTCAAATGTGGATGATGTGGGCGTGTTTTATTCAAATGTAGTGTGACCCCAAGTATTTTACTTTTTTTACGAACGCTGCATGCGCCGTTCGTGAAAGAATCCCAGTGCGCATGCTCGAAATTAACCCGCAAAAAGCCAATGCTTTCGACGTGAACGTAAATTACGCACAGCCCCATTCACGGATGACTTGCGCAAACGACGTAAAATTTTCAAAATTCGGCGTGGGAACGACGCCCATACTTAACATAGGATACGCCTCATATAGCAGGGGTAACTACTGTATATGCCGGGAAAAGCCCAACGTAAACGACGTAAAAAAATGCGCCGGGCAAACGTATGTTTCTGAATCGGCATATCTACCTAATTTGCATATTCGACGCGTAAATATACGGAAGCGCCACCTAGCGGCCAGCCTAAAATTGCAAATAAGATACGACGGCGTAAGAGACTTACGCCGGTCGGATCTTAGTCAAATCTATGCGTAACTGATTCTATAATTCAGGCGCATAGATACTACGCCGCACACTCAGAGATACGACGGCCTATCTGGAGATACGCCGTCGTATCTCCTACATGAATCTACCCCTCTGTCTTTATCATTTTAAAATACACCTATGATAATTATTGTAGACCCCTCATTGGGCAAACTTACAAAATCTGCAGCTGATAAAAGAATTATTTTCTCCACTGTTAATGTGTCCTTGAGCTATGAAAATTGGAATAAGCAATGCTCACCCTATGCAGCCTCAGCAATACCACCCTATGCAATCAGACTGAATGTAATAAAGATAAGATGTGTTTTTTACTCGCTGCAATATTTAGAGGCCTTTTAGATTGTGATTCAGAAACAATAAATGGTTGCCCTTTGGAACTAGTTACAGTGCAATAATATGACGCATTTCACCCTTTGAGAAGCAATTGATCAAAATCATGTTGATAACTGTAATGCCGCGTACACACAAACGGGTGGGCCCCATCAGTTTTTTTTCCCATCGGTGAAAAAACATAGAACATGTTTTAAAATGATCAAAACCGATAGAAAAAAACGATCGTCTGTGGGGAAATCTATTGGTTAAAAATCATTGCATGCTCAGAATTAAGTCGACGCATGCTCGGAAGCATTGAACTTCATTTTTCTCAGCACGTTGTTGTGTTTTACGTCACCGCGTTGGACATGATCGTTTTTTTTAACTGATGGTGTGTAGGCAAGACTGATGAAAGTCAGCTTCATCGGATATCTGATGAAAAAATCCATCGGTCCGTTTTCATCGGATGAACCGATCGTGTGTACAGGGCATAAGATACGGACATATCTATATTTATTATTATTGAGCTGTATTAACTAGTAACTAGGGGACATGTCAGTGATACTTAAAAAAAAAATTCTAGTTTTCTTTCATCATGCTTTGTGTCATGTCTTATGCTTGAAGATTCTATTGTGCAACCGAGAATAGCATAATGGTGGGAATTATACAATGCTGTAGGCGGAGGTGATGCCAACTTGGTCAATATTACTAATGGTAGATCTGTAGCTAGGTGATCAGGCTTTAACATTTTGACTGCATTTTATTCATGTCATTTTAGTAGTTCAATAGGTTATTAAAGTGGTTATAAAGCCCAAAGTATCACCCCCCCCCCCCCCTTTATACTTGACTGTCCTCACTCAATTCTGTGCTGTGTCCATCTGTATCAGCTCTATCCTCTCACTTCTGATCTCACAGGGTTTGCTTTTGCCATTGGCTCTTCCTACTGTCAGTTAAATCCTGTAATACGGGAGCGGGGAATGGAGCCAAGCCACTCTGTCTGTGTAAATGGCTGCAGGCAGCGCGGCTCGGGATCGAGCCGGCAGGTGTGCCATCATAGGAAGCTGCTTCCAATGGTACCGGACCAAAAAGAGGAGGAGCCAGGAGTGTGGGGGGGGGGGACCTAAAAGAGAAGGATTAGGGCCATTTCATTGCACTGAGCAGATAAGTATAGGATGTTTGTTATACAGAAATAAGAATTTAGACAAGATTGGGGAAAAAAACATATTCAGTACATCTCTGAAATACATAAACATCTTTGTCTATTTAAAAACACTGCAAGTGCATAGATCCCAACTGTACGTCATTTCGAGGGACTGCCCCTTCAAATAAGATCCCTCTCCCCCTCTTTCTGCCTCACTTGTCCCTCTTTTTGGTCTAGAGGTGACGAGAATTTAGTCTCACTTTAAGATAGAAAAAAACATTAAAGTGGATGTAAACCCACTCTCATCCTTTCTAAACTACTGCCATAGTGCTGATCTGTAAGGATAGAAATGCCTCCTGCATGTATCCCCACATGTCAAATGTCTCCCCTCTGTCTGTTATAAGAACTGAGAAACTGCAGATTCTGTGGGTGGATCTGTTGTCTGGAGCGCTGTGGGTGGAGTCGTGATGTCAGTAGACTCCCTGCCCTCCTCTACACTCCCCTTGTCAACATGCATTTTTTCCTATGTATTACTTACACTAAATTCTGCTATGATCACTAACATCCAGTCAAAATCCAGTAAAGTAACCACATGACTTCAGAAAAGCAGTGGGGGTGGGAATAAGAAAATAATGCCTGTCTCAGGCATGAGATATGTAAATAACCTGTCGCTCACAGCAAGGGGAACGGACTAAGGTTTTTCTCTGTAAGTCCCTTTTATTTCACTGAACAATAAAAGTGGATTGCTCAGAGCTGGATTAACTCTGTGTGGCAAGACTGGGCACAGATGATAGGAAATCGTATACATACTTGTACATTGTGACATCAAAAAAATACAAATTTTTGGGTTTACATGCACTTTAAAGTGGAGGTTCACCCAAAAAAAATAAATTTTTAACATTAGGTTGAGGCTAATTACGGGAAGCACAATCGTGTTTTTTTTTTTTAATCAATGCAGTACTTACCGTTTTAGAGATAGATGTTCTCCGTGGCTTCCGGGTATGGGCTGCGGGACTGGGCGTTTCTATTTGATTGACAGGCTTCCGACCGTCACATACAGCGCATCACGAGTTTCGGAAAGTAGCCAAACGTCAGTGCGCAGGCGCCGTACAGAGCCGCACCGACGTTCGGCAACTCGTGACGCGCTGTATGCGACGGTCGGAAGGCTGTCAATCAAATAGGAACGCCCAGTCCCGAAGACCATACCCGAAAGTGGCGGAGAACATCTATCTCGAAAAAAGGTAAGTACTGCATTGATTTAAAAAAAAAAACACCCAATTGTGCTTCCCGTAATTAGCCTCAATCTAATGTTAAAAAATGTTTTTCGGGTGAACCCCCGCTTTAACCTCTAGTAGTCATCTGCCTACAGGAGTGCATTCCTGCAGGACTTCATAGGTCCTGCCAGCACAGGGAGCACAAATAAAATAGGTAAGACACGTACGGCGCCGTAGTGAAGCGTAGGTGGAGGACAGACATGACAGGGTGTAGGTAGCTTGCAGTGGGGAAGAGGTTAAAGAAATGGGGGGGTGTTAGAGCAGAATGAGGCTTACCTGATTGGAGGAGCAGCGAAGGAGGGAGGAGGTTCTGGATACGTTGGGAGAGAGGAGGAGTGGTCAGCAGCAGTCTGGGAGAGGAAGCCTTAGGGGAAAGTCCCGCCCTAATTTTTAGGAGGTAGGTTTGTTGTTGTTTTTGTTTTTTTTTGTTTCATCCATGGTTTGGTGCGCCTGAGGGGTGGCGGTGGGTGCCCTGACGTTTTGTAAAGAGACGGATGGTTGGGTAAAACGGTGGGGGCACGTTTCAGGGATGGAGTCCTCCTCGGTGGTCTGGTGTCAGTCTGGACCACCAGGTGAGAAGTGGGTGGGTCTGTGGTCAGCTAGGGTCCTTGAGGCGGTGGTTGCGACTGGGGACATGTTGTTAGCTACAATGGTACCACAGGCCCAAAAGAGTGATGAGGGGGTTGTCAGGGGGCTGACAACCAAGGAGTGGTAAAATGTTAGTGTCTGTTTTATTAAAAATGCGTTATGCAAATAATGCTTGTTACAAATGTATTAAATCTTAATGGCATTACCTTTTATTCTTTATCTAAACAGGCAGCTTTGACAGCGGGATACACTGATCTCTATGTAAATAATCCTGTGAATGCTGCATGAGTCACAGCCCCAGCCTCACCCCGACTAGGAAAACGCACCCTCTCTAGTCTAAAACTTGAAACCTCATTTCCCTCTGCTGTCAGCGATGGCGTCTGCTGATCTACGAAAGCTGCTGGAATGTTCTGATTGTCAGAAGATTTACACTGATCCCGTTATGCTAAATTGTGGACATAACTTCTGCCGGGGCTGTATTGATCGTATGCTGGATACACAGGGGGAATCTGGAGGTTATTCCTGTCCTGAATGCAGGAAGAAGTTCCAGGATCGGCCTGCACTGCACCAAAACATAACACTGTGTAACATTGTGGAGAATTTCCTGTCTACTCAGCCAGATCTGGAGGTGTGTGGTATCCCCTGTACTTACTGTATTCACGCTGCTGTGCCTGCTGTCAAATTCTGTCTGCTGTGTGAAGCTTCTCTGTGCAGTAATCACTTGAATGTCCACAGCAAGTCCCAAGAACACGTCTTAGCTGACCCTACAACCTCTCCGGAGGATAGAAAAAGCTCCCTCCATAAGAAGGTCCTGGAGTATAAATCCACTGAGCACTCCGAGTCTGTCCGTGTGTCCTGCTGTCTGATCACAATACAAAAAGGTGACCAGGTGGAGTCACCGAATGAAATCTCTGAGAAGATGAAAAAGATGAGAAATATTCTGCAGAAACTGATGACCAAGAAAGAAGAGATGGAGAAGAGAGTCCAAAACCTGCAGGAACACCAGAGGAAAGTAAAGAAAAAAGCGGACGTTGAAATAAAAAGAGTCATTGACTTGTTTACGGAACTCAGGAGGCAGCAGGACGACCTGGAGAGCAGAGTCCTGGGGGAGATCTCCAGGCAGGAAAATCAGCATTCTCTTTTAATTTCAGATATGGTCCAGCAGATAGAAACAAAGAAGGATGAGTTGTCCAGGAGGATGAATCGAATTGAAGAACTGTGTACCATGACAGATCCACAGGAATTGGACACAGGCAACTTGGGGGATGAAGATAACGAGGACACAGAGACATTTGCTGAACAGCTACAAACCGATGGTGACCTGAATGTGATCCAGATCTCACACATATTACACAAAGGTTTAGCTGATGTAATAACTGGTATTATTGGGGGGATCTATATACAGGAAGCTATAGACCTTTTGCTGGATGTAAACTCTGCTACCCATAATGTTCAGATATCAGATGATATGAAAACTGCAACCTTGTTGGGAAACCAAAATCGCCCCGAAACACAAGAGGCATTTCAGTATTATCCTCAGGTTATAAGCAGAGGGACCTTCAACTCAGGGAGACATTACTGGGAGGTGGACGTCAGGGGATCCCATTATTGGAAAATCGGTGTGTGCTATCCTAGTATACAAAGAAAAGGAGGAGAAAGGAGTGAAGGAGGCCTGTCTGGTCTTCAGGAAATTGGATATAATGACAAGTCTTGGGTAATGGAGAGGTGGAATACAGACTATTTTATGATACACGATCACAGAAGGTTCCAGTTAACTGATATTATGACAGGTGATAAGATTAGGGTATTGCTGGATTATGAGGCTGGGCAAATCTCATTTTATGATCTGGGTGACCCAATTCGCCACCTGCACACCTACATCGCCACTTTCACTGAGCCCCTCCATGCTGCTCTACTAATTTGGGATGATTATGGTTTTTTAACAATATGTGGGGGCAATTAACATTAAAATGGGAGATTTCCATTTGAAACTGGTGACCTGATAGGAAAGGGGGATTTAATTGGGTTGAATTTATAGCCAATGGAAACATTGGCACTTCAGGAGTCCTATAACCTGCTGTTAGGTCAATCTTGACCAACTCCTTTAGCCAAGAGCCAATACTTATGGTAGAGGCCCAAGCACAGAAGCTGGCTGAGATTTATACTATAGAAGGACCCAGATTTTAGGGCTCCCTAGGTGCTCAACAAGGGACTCCCTAGGCCAAAGATGTCAAACTCAATTTCATCGTGGACCGCATCGGCATTATGATTGCCCTCAAAAGGGCCGGTTGTATCTGTAAGATTAGATGTCCAGCGCATCCCCTCCCCTTTACATTAGATCCAAAGACATGCTGGTAGGTAAATTGGCCCTAGTATATGAATGTGAGTTAGGGACCTTAGGTTAGGGTGACCAGACATCCCCAGTTTCAGGGGACAGTCCCCTGATTGAGGACACTGTCCCCGGACCAAGTCTGTCCCTGGTTTTGTCCCCAGATTGGATTGGATTTAATAGGGGGCAGGGGCAATTTCAAAGACAGTCAGTGCAGAATTAAAATAAAAAAAATCTAATTACACACCCCCGCTCCGCCGTGCCTACTGGCATAGGGGGGTTGTATTTTTCCCATTATCTGTGCCCCTTTCTGATGATCATGTGCTGGTCGGAGCGGAGGGAATATTTCTTCAGTTTCTTCTGCCTTGGCTCAAATCCTGGCCGGCCACCTGCCTATCTCCTTGCCTTCCCTGGCAGAGTGATCTTCCTCCGCTCCCCATCCAGTAGTAGCCGGGGCCCGAAGAGTAATGCCGCGTACACACGATAATTTTTCGGGTTGTAAAAACTACGTTTTTCAGCCTCTAGAAAAAACAACGTTTTTTTCAACTACATCATTAAAACGACGTTGCCTACACACAATAGTGGGGGAAAAAAATGCTCTAGCAAAGCGCGGTGACGTACAACACGTACAACGGTACTATAAAGGGGAACTTCCATGCGGATGACACCACCCTTTGGGCTGCTTTAGCTGATTTTGTGTTAGTAAAAGACGATTCGCGCTTTTCTGTCTGTTACAGCGTGATGAATGTGCTTACTCCATTATGAACGGTAGTTTTACCAGAACGAGCGCTCCCGTCTCATAACTTGCTTCTGAGCATGCACAGGTTTTCCACATCGTTAAAGCCCACAAACGATCATTTTTTACAACCCGAAAAACAACATAATTTAAAACATCATCAAAAAATAGAGCATGTTCGAATTTTTTTTTTGTCGGTTTTCAGAACTTGAAAAATGCTCTGAAGCCCACACACGATCGTTTTAAATGACATTTTTAAAAAAATGTTTTTTACAACCCCGAAAAATGATCGTGTGTACGCGGCATAAGACTTGGGAGGCTGTGAGGTGGGCGGCGACGGGCAGAGAGTCGCTGATTGTTGCCATTACTAGTAAAGAAAAAATATGTCCCCGGATTTCATTTTACAAATATGGTCACCTTACCTCAGGTTGTAAGCTCCTTGAGGGTAGGGACTGATGTGAATGTACAATGTATTTGTAAAGCGCTGCGTAAATTGACGGCGCTATATAAGTACCTAAAAAAATAATAATAATGTCAAGAGCCACCCCACCATCAGAAGTTGAGTCCCCCACTCTCCCTTGCATCACAGTGCACCCCCCTTTCCTTATGCCACTGCTGGGAAGAAGCTGGATGCATTGCTTGAAAGCAGAAAGTAGTAGGACCAGAAGAGGGCTGGAGCTCTCCTGCAGCTGCAGGAGAGGCGTGAGGGCCACATGAAATGGCCTGGAGGGCCAGATTCGGCCCGCGGGCCTTGTGTTTGATACCTGTGCCCTAGGCAAATGCAAATAAGATATGTTGGGCTGGTGGCTGGCTCCATTCAGACCTTGATTATAAACGGGACTCACAATCAGTGACAGCGGCTGGCTATTCTAGGTACCCGTCTTCCAGCACCAATTTAGTTGGCGGCTCTAATGCCGCGTACACACGTTCGGAAATTCCGACAAGAAAACCGTGGATTTTCCGACTGAATTTTGGCTCTAATTTGTGTTGCATACACACGGTCGCGCAAATGTTGTCTGAAATTCCGATCGTCAAGAACGCGGTAATGTACAACACGTACGACGAGCCAAGAAAAATGAAGTTCAATAGGCTGTTCTGCTTGATTCAGAGCATGCACGTTTTTTTGTGCGTCGGAATTGCATACAGACGATCGGAATTTCCATCAAGAACTTTTCCTGTTGGAAAACTTGAGAACCAGCTCTCAAATTTCTGCTGTCGTAAATTCCGACAGAAAAAGTCTGATGGGGCCTACACACAGTCTGAATTTTCGACCGAAAGCTCACATCAAACTTTTCTTGTCGGAAATTCCAATTGTGTGTAAGCGACTTTAGATTTCATGTGGCCAAATGTGGAGAGCCATAAAGAGAGCTACTGCCATTATATTTGATCACAGTCAAATCTCACTGACCCTCTCCCCTCCACTTTCCAGCCACACTCCTATTACCACCTCCGCCACACTCCTATTGCCACATCCTCCACAATTCAGTCTTATTACTTCTTTCTTTCTATCTTTTATAATCTGTTCCCATCGCCCCAAATATTCATGCCCTCCTGATCTATGCTCTTATTTATACCCAAAACGTCTTACTTTTTAGGGAAGGGTACCATCTCTTGGCAGGTTTATGTATTGTACTGTTATGTATTGTTGTCTCTGCCCCACTGGGGAGATTTCATGATTTGCTTCCTGTCCTGCACACGCAACAGGAAATAAAAAAAATTAAAAAAGGAATAAATAAAAGTGAAAATGAAAGGGAATTCCCATCTTAAAGGGTCACTAAAGGAAAAAAATGTTTTGCCTAAAATTAATGTCTGCAAGGTAGACAGACAGAATAGTGTAATGATTCTGTTAAAAAACGAGTAAATACCTATTAAATTCCTTCATCTATATCACCTCCGGCATTCTAGTTTCTGTTCTCTCATTCACTTCCTGGTTTGCATCGCTCGTTCATGTAAGAACTACATTTCCCAGTATGAATTGCGGCACGCCCAGTAATTCACACCTCCTTGAAGTCTCTAACACGTAGAGTGTCCTGCCGCACAGATGTAGTTCCCAGGAGGGGGTGAGCACGTTGCTGACCACCGCAGTAAAGCCTCCCTTCATGGTGGTCAGTAAAATCAGACAAGCAGGAAGTGAACAGAACAGAGAAGAAATAGAGCGACTTCTGAGGAAAAAACGAACAATGAGGAAGTGAAAAGAGGAATGTCTGCAGGTAAAGGATGCTTATTATGAAAAATAATTCTTTCCTTTACAACCCCTTTAAGTTGGCTACACGTTATACAATTTTCTTATTCCATTCATTTAGATTTACCTTTTAACTATGTAGTACAAGGGCCTGTGTGATTGCATACAATTTGAAAGTGTTTAGGTTTGACCTAATATTATCGTATTTATCGCGGTATAACGCGCTCTGGCGTATACCGCGCACCCCCAAAGTGGCCCCCAATCCTGTGGGGAAAAAAAGATTTTTTTGTTTTTTTGTACTTACAGTTTTGGTGTCTTGCGCGGCGTCCTTCTGCGGCCTCGTCGGGTCCGGCGTCCTTCTGCGGCTTCGGGTGTCCTCTTCGGCGGGTCCGGTGTCCATCTTCGGCGGGTCCGGTGTCCATCTTTGGCGGGTCCGGCGTCCTTCTGCGGCGTCCTCCCGCTCGTTTCCCGCCACGACTTTGAATACTGCGCCCGCATATAGCGAGCGCAGTACACTCGTGAATCTTTGGGCAGGCTCGGGCGCCTCTCGCACTGACGTCCTGTACGCTCAGGACGTCAGTACGAGAGGCGCCGAGACTGCCCGAAGATTCACGAATGTATTGCGCTCGCTATATGCGGGCGCAGTATTCAAACTCGTGGCGGGAAAGCGGGTATCGGCGTATATCGCGCACCCACGATTTTGCCCTGATTTTCAGGGCAAAATAGTGCGCGGTATACGCCGATAAATACGGTATATGGTTTTGGGAAATCTAAAGGAAAATTGTACAAGGAAATTGTATAATGTGTAGCCAGCTTAGGACAATTGTTTCCGTAACTTTTGTTCATGTTGGAAGATTCCCCCCCCCCCCCCCCCCCCACCTCTAGTTACAGCTGTACAAATTTGGATTTCCCATCACTTTCTGGTCACCAGGACAAGCTGGGAGGGTGTGTAAAATGTGTACATTGCATTTTGTGTAATCAGTTATGCATTTATATTTAAATGAAAATTATATGAAATAAAACATGACAGACAATCTATTTCTCCTCTAATCCTCTAAAAACTGTCTTTACATACACTTTAATATATAAAATGAACAGAAATGGCGGAGTTATTCTGAGCTGATGTGATCTAAGATATTTGTTAATTGATTATTATCTGTTCACAAATACATACAAATGGGCTACTGCATAAGAGACTCAGATTTCCTGTATGACTGCTATTGGAGCTCCCGTCTCTCTGTACGGCCAGATTACAGACATTAGAAGTTGTTGAAGATGCTTTTTTTTTTTTTTTTTTTTTTTTTTGTGAAATGTGAATTGATTAATAAAGAAAATACAGAAAAATGCAGGTAAATGGCATTCATTTTACATTTTAATTCTAAAATTTGTAGGCGTATTTGATATACTGTATTAGCACAAGAGAAAACTTCTAAATACAAAACATGGTGGCCATAGAAACTGATATAGTCTCATCTCAGTGATGCAAATTCTGATTAAATAGCCTGTATCTGTATTGCTGAGTTTTCTTATTTAAAATTAAATGTAAAGTGTATGTCAGGGCAAAAAAAATCCTGTACATGCATATTATGTTTTATTTCTTAACCGCTTAAGGTCCGACTAACGCCGATATACGTCGGCAGAATGGCACGGCTGGGCACAATCACGTACCTGTACGTGATTGTTAAAGCGGGAGTTCACCCATTTGTAATTTTTTTTTTTTATCCCCTTAGCTTCCTGCTCGTTCGGTCTAGGGGAATCGGCTATTTGTATTAAAATATGAGCAGTACTTACCCGTTTTCGAGCTGCATCTTCTTCCGTCGCTTCCGGGTATGGGTCTTCGGGAGCGGGCGTTCCTTCTTGAGTGACAGTCTTCCGAGAGGCTTCCGACGGTCGCATCCGTCGCGTCACTCGTAGCCGAAAGAAGCCGAACGTCGGTGCGGCTCTATACTGCGCCTGCGCACCGACGTTCGGCTTCTTTCGGAAAATCGTGACGCGATGGATGCGACCGTCGGAAGCCTCTCGGAAGACTGTCACTCAAGAAGGAACGCCCATACCCGGAAGCGACGGAGAGGATGCATCTCATAAACGGGTAAGTACTGCACATATTTTAAAATAAATAGCCGATTCCCCTAGTAAAAACGAGCAGGAATCTAAGGGGGAAAAGTGCCCTCTAAGGGTGAACCCCCGCTTTAAATGCCCAGCCATGGGTCGCGGGCTACCCGGTCTGAAGCTTCGCGGCTGTGGGATCTGCTGACCCGATCGCCGCCGGAGTCCCACGATCAGTCACAGGAGCTGAGGAACGGGGAGAGGTGTGTGTAAACACACCTTCCCCATTCTTCATAGTGGTGCTGTCATTGATCGTCTGTTCCCTGATATAGGGAAAGGCGATCAATGACGTCACACGTCCAGCCCCGCCCCCCCTACAGTTAGAAATACATATGAGGTCACACTTAACCCCGTCAGCGCCCCCTAGTGGTTAACTCCCAAACTGCAATTGTCATTTTCACAGTAAACAATGCATTTTATAGCAAAATTGTCCGATGTGTCCGCCATAATGTCGCAATCACGAAAAAAAAACGCTGATCGCCGCCATTAGTAGTAAAAAAAATTATTAATAAAAATGCAATAAAACTATCCCCTATTTTGTAAACGCTATAAATTTTGCGCAAACCCACCGATAAACGCTTATTGCGATTTTGGTAAAAAAAAAAAAAAAAAAAAATAGGTAGAAGAATACGTATCGGCCTATACTGAGGGGAAAAAACGTTTTTTTTATATATTTTTGGGGATATTTATTATAGCAAAAAGTAAAAAATATATATTTTTTTCAAAATTGTCGCTCTATTTTTGTTTATAGCGCAAAAAATAAAAACCGCAGAGGTGATCAAATACCACCAAAAGAAAGCTCTATTTGTGGGAAAAAAGGAAGCCAATTTTGTTTGGGAGCCACGTCGCACGACCGCGCAATTGTCAGTTAAAGCGACGCAGTGCCGAATCGCAAAAAGGGGCCTGGTCCTTTACCTGCATATTGGTCTGGGTCTTAAGTGGTTAAAAACCCTACAAGTACAGAGAAATACTTGTTGATCTCCTAGGAATTGCACTCAGTACTTAAGTCCTGTTTGTGGGCTGACAACACACAGCATTTTTGTGGACTGAGTGGTGTCAGCCCTGCCAAGTGTCTTTTGCTAAACTACTGAATCCCCCTTTCCTTCTCTATATCTCCGTTGTCTAAAAAGTAATTGGGGTCAATTTACTAAGCTTTACCGCATGCAGTAAGTGTATCATGTTACTTCCATAAATTATTGCATGCGGTAAATAAAATTTTATTCAAATTTTTTTTTTTTATTAAATCAACAAGGCGTGCATTGCAATTTTTTTTTTTTTTTTTTAACAACAAGGTTCGTTTTATTGAAAAAAACATGTCATCACACAAGGCAGACATTAAAACACTCAAATACTATCCAGGAATATTGGACAATTGGGTACAAAGACATTCATATGCATAGCAAACAATGTACAAGTAGAACTCCAGTAGTTGTGCAAGTAACTAATGTAAATACAAGGGGTCGTATCGGAACATAGGAAGTCAGACATAGGTGAGGAGAGGAGAGGGGGGGGGGGGCGGCCGCCCCTCCCAACAAGGATCTCAGGGACAAAGCACCAGGTCCCCTGCTACAGGAATTCACAACTGTTCAGTGCAGGGCAGCCATATGCGGTCAAACTTCTGAGGACAGCCTCTGTTGGTGTACATCAGCTTATATAGGGTTAACACAGCATTTATGGAAAAGTCCAGAGATTCAACCATAGGGGGAGAGGGGGATACCCATTTAAGCAAAATTTCTTTCTTAGCATAAAACAGAACAAAATAAATAAGCATCTTAGTATACAGGTGATACTCGAAAAATTTGAATATCGTGTAAAAGTTAATTTATTTCACTAATGCAACTTAAAAGGTGAAACTAATATATGAGAGAGACTCATTACATGCAAAGCAAGATAGTTCAAGCCGTGATTTGTCATAATTGTGATGATTATGGCTTACAGCTCATGAAAACCCCAAATCCACAATCTCAGAAAATTAGAACATTACATGCAATCAATAAAACAAGGATTGTACATAGAACAATATCGGACCTCTGAAAAGTAGGAGCATGCATATGTACTCAGTACCAGTGTTGTAAGTAACGGCGTTTAAATAAACGCTGTTGGGGGGCGTGACCGGAAGCCGACTCGGATGCCAGCCTAGCCTTGCAGCTCTCTCCCAGCCCTCAGCATCTAGGCACTTTTGGGGACTTTCCACCCTTCAAATATGGGCCGCTCCAGGGCGACTAGATCCTCCACGACCAGGGGATCATCCCAGCCCCCTCCGGGAACCTCCACGGATCTCAGGGCGTTTTTCACACAGCCCGGGCCCCAGCAGACCAGGGACTCCAAGATGGCGCCGGACACAGACGCGGCCGCCATGCGTTCCCCCCGCGGCTCTCTCACTCCATCCCGGCGCTGCTCCGGACACCCGAAGATCGGAGGGACACCCCGCAGACGATCGGGAGCAGGCGCCGCTGGCCGGGTGAGCAAACACCCCCTGCCTGGCCCCCACGCACTACGGAGGCCTCACAGTCTACCTCGAGGGCCGCCGCCATCTTGGGACACCCGGAGCATTACACACAGTGCTCCGAGGCCTATCCCCAACTGCTCAGGACTGCCTCAGACCCAGCCATCAGCGGGCTGGGATACAGCTCCCCGGAGTCTACAGGGGGAGCGGAGGATTTCCCTGCACTGCCCAGCCCGATCCACCCTGGCTCCCATCCATGTGCTCCAACCGGAGCAGGCCGGAACAACAGCCCCAGGGAACAGCCAGCAGGGACACCATCCATCCCTGAGCAGCAGCACACACAGCACCCAGGACCCCTCATCCGGGCTGCATCCCACCCAGGGCCACCTGCTTTCTATGCCCAGATCACTGAGCCACAGCACCCTGGACCCCTCATCCGGGCTGCACCCCACCCAGGGCCACCTGCATCCTATGCCCAGATAACTAAGCCGCAGCACACGCAGCTCCCTGGCCCCTCATCCAGGCTGCACCCCATCCAGGGCCACCTGCCTCTTATGCCCATATGACATGCCCCCCTGCCCCCTCCTTAGTTCGGGACAGGGAGGGGGAGGCCTCCCAACCCCCGCAGGCCCAGGCCAGGGGCACACAGGAGGCCTGGAGATCCGAGAGCTCCATCTGGGGGCCATCACAGCGGGCTCAGGCACACCCTCCCCCGCACCCCCACCTGCCTCCACTACCGCTGGATACTGCTCCGAACCAACCCATCCCACCACAATGGCTTGTATACCTGCAAGCAATGCCTACTAAGGAGGACTTTCGACAGCTTATACTTGATGTGAAATCCACTTGCAGAACCGAGATCCAAAACCTCCAATCGGGCCTTAAACATCTGGCTGACCGAGTGGAAATGGCGGAGGAGGAAATTCAGGAAACCAAATTGGCAATTCACAGAACACAAACGCAAAGTACGGAGCATCGTACTCTCCTCAGAGACATGCAGCGCCATTTAGAAGACCTGGACAACAGGGGGCGCAGGAACAACATTCGCGTTCGGGGGATACCAGAAACGGAGGGCCCGGAAGATGTCCACTCCACCTTACACACCCTATTCAATAACCTAATTGGGGAGCCCCCGACCAAGCCCATAGACATGGACCGAGCTCACCGGGCGTTACGCCCCAAGGGGGCCAACTCCAAACCAAGAGACATAATTTGCAGGCTAAGCTCTTATCCCTTGAAGGAGGAAATAATGCGCCAGGCCCGCCTGGCCCGGAGGGTGACCCTGGATGAGGTCCCCGTACAGCTTTTCCCCGACCTTTCGTGGATCACATTACAGAAGCACAGACTACTACAGCCGTTACTACGCACCCTGCAGGAAGAAAATATACCGTACCGATGGGGCTTTCCGTTCAGCCTTACAGCGACTACAAAGGGCAAGTCAGCAGTCCTGAGATACCCAGAGGACCTGCAAGCATTTTGTGATGATCTGGACATTCGTACACCTCAGTTGCCAGATTGGGATCTCGTGGCCACGCCACCCCCGCCACCCATAGTGTGGCAGAAGGTCTCATCGTCCAAACGCCCCAGAGCCTCGGAGGGATCCAAGCGGAGCCCACACGGACAGCACAGGAAGAACTGACCCGACCCTCCTGGCACGGGCCCCTACACGAATGACGCTCTGCTGTGTTTCGCCTGCCAAGGCCCCCGCCCTGGAAGCCCATCTAGTAGCAAAACCCACTCCCCATGCCCTAGCAGTTAGTTTAGCTTAGCATAAAGGGCAAGTCTCGGCCGAGACTTCAGAGAGAGCCCCCTCATGTCCCCTCCTCCCCCACATGTCCTTAGTTAGCCTCCAGATTTTTTGGACTTTAATTTTGGCGGTCTTGTTGTTTGACGTGACCGCTTCAGGGTTCCCGTGGGCTCCCCTGGCGCGGTCCCTAGGGGCCGGGCTGGAGGGGCCCACGGGAAGCCGTTCAGACCTGGGCCAGTTGGCCCCAACAGGTCGCGACTTACAGTTATTGGTTTGTAATCATTGCCTTACACTAATGTTTTTCTTTCTCTTTCTCTCTCTTCCTTTTTCCAGACTCCTCTCTCCCCCCCTCATCCCTCATCACCGTGTGGCTCTGCTCAGCACTTCTGGAATAATCGTGGATCTCCTCCTGCGGTGTCTGGCTCCCGACCTTTGGCGCCTGATTCTTCTCCATCCACATCAGTTAAGTACAGCTCCCTTCGACACCACACATCCTCATGGCTAAGGTACTATCCCTAAATGTACACGGATTGAATTCCAATAGAAAACGGCATCTGGCTCTGAGGGAGTTTAGGCAGTCGGGGGCGGATGTAATTATGGTCCAGGAAACACATCTAGATAAAGGGGGCTCCTTTGCTTTCGCAACACGGTACTACTCACAGGTGTACCTTTCCTCGGGGCCCCACAAAAAGGCTGGCGTGGCCATACTCATTAAGAAAGGGTCACCCTTTGTCAGCTCCCACCACTATAGTGATCCACAAGGTCATTACATCATCCTCCAGGGCTTGTGGCAGGGTCAAGAGGTGACCTTCTGCGCCATCTACGCCCCAAATGCACGCCAGCTCGGGTTCCTGTCCAAGGTGTATGCGCGCCTCTTCCGCACAGAGCATGGGATCCTAGTGATCGGGGGGGACTTTAACCTTATCCAATCGGCCACTTTAGATCGCCATGTGGTGAACCCCAGGGCACCTTCGGATCGAATACTCAGGGACTCGAGGCTGTTCCGACAACTTTCCAGACGCTATGCACTTTTTGATGCCTGGCGAGCTCTCCATCCTGGCGATCGTCAGTACACGTTCTACTCGGCCCCCCACCACACACACTCCCGAATCGATTATTTCTTTGTAAACAATTCTACCCTACGGCTGGTCAAGGCAGTGCAGATACAACCGATCTCCTGGTCGGACCATGCCCCAGTCCTGTTAACTCTGGCAATAGGCCCCCCAGCCCCCAGACCCTGCACCTGGCGCCTGAACACATTTCTCCTTCAGCACCTCCCTTCTAAAATGGAACTGGAATCCACCTTGAGGAATTACTTCGAGGAAAACGATACTCCCGATATAACCCTACCCACACTGTGGGAGGCCCACAAGGCGGTGCTGAGGGGGAAGTGTATAGGCCTGTCCTCAGCCATGAAAAAAAAGCATACAGAGGCAGAACTAGAGATCTTGGAGCGACGGTTGCAACTGTCTCCTACGGTAACGCTTCTAAAAAAGATCTCCACACTGAGGGCAACTCTAGGTGAGATAGCGCTGGGTAAGGTGGAGAAGGCACTGCTTAGGATTAGACAATTGTTTTACGATAAGGGTAACAAGGCCCACTCCCTCCTGGCCAGGAACCCCTGTGACAGCGCACAAGCCGCGACCCCGCATCAGGTCAAGAATAGGACAGGAGACCTGGTTTCCCATCCAAAGGACGTAGTCCACTCTTTTGCGGAATTCTACACAACCCTGTACAATAATCCGGACATCCCCAGTAATCCACCATCCCCTGAACTCGCTCAGCGTATGGCGTGCTATCTGGAGCAGAGTGGTGTCTCCAGACTCAAAGCCTCGGATCTAGCCCCACTGAACGAACCGATCACAGTGGAGGAACTAGAACAGACCATTAAATCATTACCCTCACACAAAGCCCCGGGACCCGACGGTTTCCCATATGAGTACTACAAAACATTCCTCCCCTTGCTACTACCTCGCATGTGTAAACTGTTCAATGCATTTCTTGGGGACACATCTGTCCCCGGGGACATGCAACGCTCCTTCATCACGGTGATTCCAAAGCCGGATAAGGACCCCTCCTTATGCGCTAACTACAGGCCCATCACCCTCCTAAATTCGGACTTAAAGATTTTCACTAAATTGCTATCCATCCGACTGAACTCGGTCCTACCCGCCCTTATACACAAGGACCAAGTGGGTTTTGTCCCCCTTCGTCAAGCAGGGGACAATACTAGGAAAATAATTGACCTGGTAGAGGTGGCGAATAGGGAGGGTCAAAGGTCCATATTATTGGGCCTAGATGCCGAGAAGGCCTTTGACCGCTTGGGGTGGCCCTTTCTCTTCGCTACGCTCCGCCATGTGGGCTTTAGAGGGCCATTCCTGCGGGCCATTCAGCACCTTTACTCCGACCCATCCTCCCAAGTCAAGACCCCCTTTGCCCTCTCACCCGCGTTCCCGGTAACTAATGGCACTAGGCAGGGGTGCCCTCTGTCCCCCCTGCTGTTCGCGCTCTGTGTGGAACCCCTGGCCGCAACCATCCGTCAAAACCCAGATATTAGAGGGATTTTAGTTAGAGACCAAGAGTTCAAAATCTCGCTATTTGCAGACGATATCATCCTCACACTCACCCAACCTAGAATCTCCCTCCCGAATCTACATGTGGAGCTTGATCGCTTTGGAGCGCTCTCAGGCTACAAAATAAACGCGTCCAAATCAGAAGCGCTCCCAATTAACATCCCCGACGGGGAGGTGGCTCATCTACGATCCAATTTTTCTTATAGCTGGAAAGCCTCCTCGTTGAAGTACCTGGGAATCCACATTACCCCCTCCTACACCACCCTCTATCAGCAGAACTTCCCCTCCCTTTTCAGCAACATTAGGGCCCTTATACAACGGTGGAGAAAGCACCACATCTCCCTATTGGGGAGAATAGCAGCAGTAAAAATGGCGATTCTCCCAAAAATACTCTACCTGTTCCAAACCCTGCCCATCCCAGTACCCTACGCCCAGTTGAGAAAACTCCAAACGGACTTGCTCCAGTTTACCTGGAATTATAGGCGTCATAGAATCCCCCGGTCGGTGTTGCTGGCGGCGAGGTCGGAAGGGGGTTTGGCTTATCCAGACCTAGTGAAGTACTACCAAGCGGCCCAGCTGAAGGCAGTAGCCTCCTGGTTCACATTATGCTCCTACAATAAATGGACGCAAATAGAGAAGCTGTGGCTAGCCCCGGTACATCCAAATAACTTGTTATGGAATGCGAAGGGGGAGGTGGACCCGGGCCGCATGTTAGGTCCTATGACCCAGCTCAGACGCACGTGGCGAAAATTGAAACGCCAACACAAGCTAGCCTCAGACAGCTCCCTCTTGACCTCTTTCGCCGGCAACCCCGAAATCCCGGATAGTCTCACCCATAGAATGTCAGCCCCATGGACAACGAGGAACCTCTTTCATTATGGGAACCTAGTAGACCCCCTGACCCGTAAAATACGCACATTCGAGGACATACAGGCCAAACATGACATGCCGCGCCAGGAGTTCTATGGATATCTCCAGATACGCCACTATGCACTGACGTTCGCTCCAAACTTGCAGTTCTCCCCCCCAACGGCTTTTGAAAGGCTGATATTGGCGGGAACAGAGCAGAGGGGCTTGATCTCTAATATATATAAAATATTAAACTCTCGGCCGACGGACACTGGGAGCAAACATGCATATATGCTTCGGTGCGAAAAGGCCCTAGACGAGGAGATATCCATGGAACACTGGCAGGCGATTTGGTCCCAGGCAGCAAAAAGCTCTCTACACTGATACGTCACTTCCGGTCACGTCTTAGATGCCTTACGCGTTACGTCACGACACGTGACTTCATCAGACCTCTGATGAAGTCACGTGTCGTGACGTAACGCGTAAGGCATCTAAGACGTGACCGGAAGTGACGTATCAACCCGTCCACACAGCCGGTTTTTCGCTGCACGTTATTGTTCAAGCTCTGTTAAGCTGAACTTTGTTTGTTTTTACTCTGTGGACTATAATAAATCCTTTTTAGAATTACTTCACTATTGGAGCTTTTTCCGTTTTATTTTGGGTCATCTTGAGTGCTTTTGCACACGGAGCCTCCATTTTTGTGAAGACCGTAGCCGCATATACAGTGAGAAGGACGCTGTTTCTGCAATCTACAGGACCCCAGCTGTTGACATAGCAGGGAGAAAGTTGAGGAGGAATTGTTTCCCAGGACATACCCCATCTGAGGAGATACCATGCTGTCTTTACATGTTGGTGAGGTAAGCGCTCCGTGAGCTCAGCTGCATATGAGGATTGTCCCATCACTGTACACGGACACCCAGTCACCATTTGGGATATTCCATCACTCCTTTTTGCCATAGGAATTGTCACATATGAACTTTTGTCACAACTGTTTTTTAATTTAATCTTGTTTAGTTTTAAGATTCTATATACACATTGGATTATTCATATCCATTGCGCTCATTAGCCACTGTAATTTTTCACAGTGTTAGTGATGAATGTATTACTTTGGTGTGTTTTTCTCTTTATATAAGAGATATTTCTTCACAGTGGACGTTTCACCTTTATATATATTTATTCAATTTTCTATGTACACTATTGATTTTTGCGCTCATCATTCACTTTATTCTTATTATGCCTCACTGTGCTGTAACATGCCTCACTGTGCCTGTAAGTAACATGCCTCACTGTGCTGTAACATGCCTCACTGTGCTGTAACATGCCTCACTGTGCCTGTAAGTAACATGCCTCACTGTGCCTGTAAGTAACATGCCTCACTGTGAATGTAAGTAACATGCCTCACTGTGAATGTAAGTAACATGCCTCATTGTGCTTTAACATGCCTCACTGTGCTGTAACATGCCTCACTGTGCCTGTAAGTAACATGCCTCACTGTGCCTGTAAGTAACATGCCTCACTGTGCCTGTAAGTAACATGCCTCACTGTGCCTGTAAGTAACATGCCTCACTGTGCCTGTAAGTAACATGCCTCACTGTGCCTGTAAGTAACATGCCTCACTGTGCTGTAACATGCCTCATTGTGCCTGTAAGTAACATGCCTCACAAATAAATATAAGAGGAGTTCACTGGTCAACATGACCACGTAGGTGGCAGGGTATTTCATCAGGGGCCCGCCAGAGGCCACGCAAAAATGTGCATCAGAAGTCAAGCAGGGAAGGCGACCTTGTACATTTTATAGTGATTGGTTGCCTTTAGAGCAGCTCAAATCACTTTCATCAGAATGTTAATAGTTGGCTTGACAGGTGTACACTCACTCACTCCAAACTGATACAGCTGGTCGGTGTGTGTAAATACCTCTGCTGCTGCCCATGTATGTCTTCTGTCTGTGTCAGTGAAGGGGTTAAACATGCTTGGGACAAACATAGCTTGAAGCATGTGGTCTTTTTCTGCCAGCACTCTTCTGTTTTCTATGTTTCTATGTAACAAATATCATGAGTCACACAGCCTAAGCCTCTCCTTCAGGAGGAATTTGTAAACTAAATCACTGTAATCTACGTCATTGCGAACTTTGTCTCTCCTTCCTTTCTTCCAAAGTGATGGCGTCTTCTGATCTGAGAGAGGAGCTGAAATGCCCCATCTGTTGGGAAATTTATATAGACCCCGTAAGCCTGAAATGTGGACACAGCTTCTGCCAGGATTGTATCATTCGTCAGCTGATCACACAGAAGGGTTCCGGGTGTTATTCCTGTCCTCAATGCAAAGATGAGTCCCAGGAGTGGCCCACGCTAAACAGGAACATTGCTCTACGGAACATATCAGAGCACTTCTTATCTAAACCATCCCTAGAGAGCCAACAATGCTCCGACCACAAACTGGACCTGAAGTATTACTGTGTTCAGGACGCTGCCTGTATCTGTAAAAAGTGCTCCGAGGATTCACATCAGGGGCACCAAATGGAGTCACTGGATGAAGCCTCCGAAAAGAAGAAGGCAAGACAAAAAAATGCTCTTCAGAATCTCATGACAGACAGAGAGGAGATGGAAAATAGAATTCAAAGTCTGCAGGATCGTAAGAGGAAAGTAGAGGAAAAAGCAGCCGGTGAAACAGAAAAAGTCAGTACCCTGTTCAGAGACCTCAGAAGACAGCTGGAAGACCTGGAAAAGAAGGTCCTGAAAGAGATCTCCATAAATGCAGAGCGGGTCTTGGTCTTGGTGTCCGATATGATCGATCAGCTGATGATAAAAAAGGGGAAGCTCTCCAGGAAGATGCGTGATATTGACCAGGAGCTGTGTAACATGTCCGATTTGGTGACTATCCTACAGGAATCAGACTTGGGTGACTTGTGTGACACCAATCACAGAGATAATGAGAACAGGGGGAGGCCAGAGGAACTCTCCAATGATGGAGCGGATCTGGATACAACTTGGATCTCACACGTTATACATACGGGCGTATCCCATCTAACAGAATTAACGGTATGTTTCCAACTACAGGAACCTGCAGATATATTACTAGATGTAAACACGGCTCATAATGATCTACATATATCAGATGACATGAAAAGTGCATCCTATTCACCAAACCAGAATCGCCCCAAAAAAACTGAGAGGTTTCAGGATTACACACAGGTATTAAGCAGTCAAAGTTTCTCGTCAGGACGACATTACTGGGAAGTGGATGTTGGTGGGTCGGAATATTGGAGTATCGGGATGTGCTACCCTAGTATAGACCGAGGAGGATACCAAGCACAGACTGAATGTAATAACAAGTCCTGGTGCTTGCGTAGAAGTGCCGATTGGTATTCGGTTATACACAACAGCAAATGGATTGAACTGCCTACCAGCATATCCAGCGATAAACTGAGGATATATCTGGATTACGAGTCTGGTCAGATCTCCTTTTATGAGTTTTGTAACCAAATTAAACACATTTACACCTTTACTGCTACTTTCACTGAGCCCCTCAATGCTGCACTACGCGTTTGGAACGGTTGCATCAAGATATCAGGAGGGAATCAGGGGTAATTGAGAAGCCATTAAGTTGTAATGAACCTTGAAATCTTTCTTTCTATTTTTTCCTTGACTATTATGAAAACAATATTAACTATAAAGTAAAAATGCATTTTAAAGGCTATCTAAGCCCAAAAGCAAAATTGTAATATATTGCAGCTCGCCAATTATTAGATAAGGTGGCTGCAGTAGTTTTTTTTTTGTTTTTCAGGCTTCTTTCCTGTATTTTCACTAGGCGATCCTGCCAGTAACACTTAATTTCCTGGGGAGACAATGCTCACTCAATATACTGTAACAATGAAGATGCAGCATTGTCACCCTAGGACAGTAATGGCGAACCTTGACACCCCAGATGTTTTGGAACTACATTTCCCATGATGCTCATGCACTCTGCAGTGTAGTTGAGCATCATGGGAAATGTACTTCCACAACATCTGGGGTGCCAAGGTTCACCATCACTAGGACAAGACTGCCATACACCTCCCCCACTCCTCTTCTCCATAACTCGGGAGAGAAATGTTCTGTAGTCCACAGAGGAAGGAGAGCTGAGGTTTAAGTTTAGTGCAATGGAAATTATGCAACTGAATTTCTGGCAGGAACAAGATGAATGTTTACTAACTTTAAAAAAGAGCCTGAAAACAGAAGACATATGCAGCCACTACATATAGGGAGTGCTGAAATGCAGTATCAGTAGGTACTATGTTATAATTACCATTATATTTGAGCAAATCAAAGCAGCTGATTTAAAAATAGTTATCAGTATGAACATAAAAATCGCAGAGCAGATGTGTGAATGCCTATGAAATTTGTGTGAAAGAAAGAATGTAATGTATTTATTCTTCTTAATAATTATATATATATATATATATATATATATATATATATATATATATATATATATATATATATATATATATATATATGTAAAATGATATTTCTATTATACAATCATGATATTTCTTCTATATAACATATTGGGGCAGATTCAGGTAGCTATTACGGCGGCGTATCTCCAGATACGCCGCCGTAATTTTAAATCTGCGCCGGCGTATCATTACGCCGATTCTCAAAGGCAGATACGCTAAAAAAATAGGCTTCCTCCGCCGACGTAACTTCAATGCGGCGGCGTAGAATTGTGTGCAATATTACGTTGGCCGCTAGGGGTGCTTCCGTTGTTTTCGGCGTAGAATATGCAAATTACCTAGATACTCCGATTCACAAACGTACGTGCGCCTGGCGGTAGTTTTTTACGTCGTTTGCGTAAGGCTTTTTCTGCGTAAGGTTGCTCCTGCTAATAGGAGGCGCAGTCAATGTTAAGTATGGACGTCGTTCCCGCTTTGAAATTTGAATTGTTTACGTTGTTTGCGTAAGTCGTTCGCGAATAGGGCTGGACGTAATTTACGTTCACGTCGAAACCAATACGTGGTTGCGCCGTACTTGGAAGCAATGCACACTGGGATATGTACACGGACGGCGCATGTGCCGTCCGTACAAAACGTCAATCACGTTAGGTCATCATACATTTACATAAAACACGCCCCCCTTTCACATTTGAATTACGCGCGCTTACGCCGGCCCCATTTACGCTATGCCGCCGCAACTTACGGAGCAAGTGCTTTGTGAATACTCCACCTGCTCCTGTAAGTTACGGCGGCGTAGCGTAAATACGATACGCTGCGCCGCCGTAAGTAGAAGAGCAGGTACCTGAATCTACCCCATTGTATTTTCAATATCTTATCTCTGTATATTATCATTGTAATGTCAAAGATTGTTGTACCAGAACTATTAAAAATGACCACATCATCCCTCACCACCCCCTACACTTCAATTAGCATAGTCTCTCCCCAAAAAATTTTACATTTGAAAGCTGATAGATATGAGGTGGTACATTGCTGGTTAACTACACTAAAACCAGCAGTGCACCACCTTAAAAGCACTTGTATACATTTAGATACATGCCTGCTTTAAGGTAGGAACATCAGCATCACCATTCGGTGTAAGTCAGTGGCTACTTTCGGGTAAGGGAATGACCTCACTAGGTCCCACCCTGATATGTTTCGTCACCGTCCTCGTGACTATTTCAAAGGGTAAATCCTTGAGGTTTCTAAATAATGGGGGGGGGCATGTATCAAGATACAGGTGCTTTTAAGGTGGTGCACTTCTGGTTTTAGTGCACTTATTATGTGAGTGGATTGCATATGAATTTTAATAAAGTAGCATCTGTTTTATAATGTTAAAACACTGTGTTGAGCTCTTATTTCCTTGAGTGGATCAGTCTGTGGATAGCCGTGGTCTGTATCAGTGTGAGAGGAGGAGGTGTCCAGGTGGTAATCCTAGGGGCATCCTGAGAAGGTGGATGAGACCCCTTAAAGAGGAATGTGCATGGAGACCTATTTATACACAATAGGTCAATATATTGAGGTAAGCACAGAGGGTAAATGGTGTTGATACTCACTGGGAGTTACGGATAAGGAGTGTGGGAAGACACTATATAAAGCCTTTGCAGATCCTAAGGAGTTGTATATTGTTTTTTATGTTTTTTACAACATAAGTGCAGTATGTTAGTGGTGATGGAACTCGCTCATTGATATAACAAGAGAAGAAACACAAGACTGTATTACACAAATTAGTACATATCAAGGACTTTTATTTATGGTATATATCAAGGACTTGTATTTATGTTTTTTTTGTTCAATATAATCACTGTATCCATTAGTATTGATTGCATCTATCACATTGAGGAGTCATTGATAGAAGAAACATCATATTATTGTTTCATGATCATTTTATTTTTACTTCATTGTATTTTTTTTTGCACAGCACTAGTTGATACATTACATATTGGTGAAAGTGGAAAACACATTATTACAGTATGAGCAGCAAAACAAATTACTTGAGTAACTAGGATCTTACCACTGATTTAATTGCTGTAAGCACTAATTCGGTTGCTCAGATTAGATTTTGTTTACCTATTAAATATACATTATACATATGCAGAAGCAAAAGATTTGCATTTTCTGTCTATTCAGTCCTGAGATTTACACAGATCTGTCACTAAGCACAGCACAGCCCTCTCTGGCAGGGCAGGAGACCTGATTTTTCTCTGCCACAGTTAATTAACAGTAACCTTCCCCTACCCTTTGGCTGGACAGTGAAAGGAGAAGAAGCAAACTGATGAGTTTATCCCTCTGTCACTCTGCTCTCACTGCTTATCGGCATGTTCCTTCTTAGCACATAACACATGAAGAACATCTGTTTGGACACTTGTGCTGCTTCTCCTTCTCATAGTCTGAGCGCTGATATACAGGGAATTGCAAGAGGTTGATAACAGTCAAATTCAGGTACTTACACTGGGCCAGATTCACGTAGCTGCGGCACAGCGTAACGTAACCCGTTTACGTTACACCGCCGCAAGTTTTCAGATTTAGTGCCCGATCCACAAAGCACTTACCTGGAAACTTGCGGCGGTGTATCGTAAAGACGTCCGGCGCAAGGCGGGCCAATTCAAATGGGCGTGTGCCATTTAAATTAGGCGCGCTCCCGCGCCGGACCTACTGCGCATGCTCCGTTTCGCAATTCCCGTCGTGCTTTGTGCAGAGTGACGTCATTTTTTCGAGCGGCGACGCGCGGAGCGTAATTCCGTATTCCCAGACGGCTTACGCAAACGACGTTCATTTTTAAATTTCGACGCGGGAACGACGGCCATACTTTAGACAGCAATACGTTTGCTGACTAAAGTTAGGGCACCAAAAACGACGACTAACTTTGCGACGGGAAACTAGACTAGCGGCGACGTAGCGAATGCGAAAATCCGTCGTGGAACGCTGTAACTCCTAATTTGCATACCCGCCGCTGGTTTACGACGCAAACTCCCCCCAGCGGCGGCCGCGGTACTGCATCCTAAGATCCGACAGTGTAAAACAATTACACCTGTTGGATCTTATGGATATCTATGCGTAAGATAGATAGAAACAGAGATACGACGGCGTATCAGGAGATACAACGGCGTATCAGGAGATACAACGGCGTATCAGGAGATACAACGGCGTATCAGGAGATACGCCGTCGTATCTCTTTTGTGAATCTGGCCCACTGTGTGTAGTTGAAGATATCTAGTGCATTTAACGAATGCAGAGGGCCCATTCGCACTATTGTGATATTGCGGAAGTTCTCCTCTCCCCCTCCCTCCCCGGAGTCTTCTGGGACACGTCACGGGTCCCTGAAATTTGCGGGACCATTCATAATGCACAACACGGCTCGCACATGTGCAGTGGGCACCCGGCTGTGGGGCCACAAGCTGTCATGGCAGGGTACCCACAGTTGAGATGTTGGCATCAAGGACAGAAGCAGAACCTTTAACAGACCAAGCTGTCCAGCAAAAGTGGCAGTCAGAGGTTTGAGGCACACTGTTTACCACTAAACTGGGTGCTTTTAATAGACAGCTTTTATTTATTCATGTAAAACCTTTACTCTTAAGGAAAAAAACTGTTGCTGTAACTGCTTAAAAAGTATTAGCTGGAATGTGTCTTTTAAGACTACCAGGGGTGTAACTATAGGGGGAGCAAGAGTCTCAATTGCAACCTGGCCCCATGCTGCAGGGGGCCCGTGCGGCTTCCCTGTCACATGTATCTACTCCTGAATAGGAGGGACGGTTTTTCTACCATCACCCCACCAGCCTGGTGCACACTGTATCCACAATTTTGCAAGAGGAAAGCAGTCGTCCGTACCTCGGACCGCCAGCTCCGCCCCCCAGCCCCGATTCCAGGTCCCGCTTAGAGGCAAGCAGTCATCCATACCTTAGACTGCCAGCTCTGCCTCCCAGCCCCGCTCCCCCCGACTCTGTCTCCGGTGTCCTGTCGATAAATGCCCCCTGTCGAATAATGCTGCCCGGTACTGCGCATGCGCTGGCACAGTACCTAGCCGCCGAAAGCCTCCAAACATCCAAATTGACGATCAGCTGTAGACGGCGCCTGCGCACTATAGCCGACTAGTGCCACACGCTCCCGATGCTTGTGCAAGTTTGCAAGGGGCAGATTTGTTCATGATGGGCACATGTGAGGGGCGGATGACAACAGAAGGGGGCGTATGTTGTAATGATGGGCAGTGCTGTTAAGAAGAGGACAGAATTTGTAACGAAACTCAAACACAATTCCTAAACAAATATATCTCTGTTATTCTTCCTACACTTAACACGTGTAGGTACAATAGCAGAGATATATTAGTTTAGGAGATGTGTTTGAGTTTTGTTGTGGAAATTTCAAGATGTATTTAATATGTATTGTCATAGTGTCACCCAGTGTTTAGTACTTCCGCAACCCGCTCTAAAGAGCTGACTGGGGCAGTCTGAGACTGGTTGAATCCCGTCTGGTAGTAGAAAATGTCTTGAGGTTGGAGTGTGATGTTTGCGGCGTGGGCATGTGTCTGCCGGCGAGGGGCCCTCTGTGCATTAGCACGGACGATCGTTGAGGAGGGGATATGCTCACTCTGCAAGGACAATAGTGGTTATAGGCGGATGTGCGCTCTTGTCTCTGCTGTGTCTGATCAGCATGGTCGGGATTCGTAGCGCACGCCTCCAGTCCACCTACAATAATGGTATAATCTGAATATGCGTTATTCTATGGAATGGCGCAAAATAAAAATTCCTATCAGCGGTAATATGAGAGCATGTGAGAGTTTTCAGAGTCAGGGAAGGCGTCCATGTTTTAAAAGCAATACGACTTTGCTAGGAGCATACATGCATTCCCTGCCTGGACACGCCCATAAGACTTTAGCCAGCATTGTATTCATGTATTGTATTCATTGTATAGGACATCCTGTTAGAGGGATGTCCGTATATGGTGTTTGCTGTGTGGAGGGGACATTCTGTGATGACCAGGGCCGGTACAAGGCAGGGGCGGAGAGGCCGAGTGCCCTGGGCACTACCATTTTGTATAGGAGGGGGGCGCAGTTCTGACACACAGGCAGCCACAGTACACTTGTGTCTGTGTGTCATCATAGACTAGTCAGCGCGGGCAGCGGCAGTGGCACTGTACAAATTGTGTGCCTCCTGCATCTGGGACCCTCCGACCGTCACCTCCTGGCTCCCTTTTCTGTTTGTTTACTCCCCCTATGGAGGAGTAAGTTGGTCCATTCCAGCGGCGTGAGCGGCGTGACGTCACGGCCGGAGACACAGGGAGCTGTGTCGGCGCTGCTGAGCTTGCAACTGCAATGACTAGTCACGAGGAGCCAGCCTGCCTACAGTCACAGTGCCTAGGAACCAGCATGTTAGAGAAAATAATTATGGCTGTATTGGGGGGGGGGGGGGATTGTGGCTGACTGAGGTGACCAGCACAAAAAAATGTTTTTGAGCCATGCTTGCCTAGTTGCCTTCTCTGACTAGCGGAATTTTTTTTTTTATCAATTGCAGCCTCACTATGCCACCAAACGCAGCCACTGTGCCATCACATGCAGCCACTGTGTCAACACACGCAGCCACTGTGCCATCAATTGTCGCCACTGTGCCCATCAAATGCAGCCACTGTGCCCATCACATGCAGCCACTGTGCCCATCACACGCAGCCACTGTGCCAACACACGCAGCCACTGCCATTAATTGTCGCCACTGTGCCCATCACACGCAGCCACTGTGCCCATCACACGCAGCCACTGTGCCCATCAAACACAGCCACTGTGCCATCAAACACAGCCACTGTGCCATCAATTGTCGCCACTGTGCCCATAAAACACAGCCACTGTGCCCATCACACGCAGCCAATGTGCCCATCACATGCAGCCACTGTGCCCATCACACACAGCCACTGTGCCAATCAAACGCAGCCACTGTGCCAACACACACAGCCACTGTAACCATCAATTGTTGCCAGTTTGCCCCATCAATTGCTGCCAGTGTGCCCATCAATTGCCGCCAGTGTGCTCATCAATTGCCGCCAGTGTGCTGCCAGTTTGCCCCATCAATTGCCACCAGATTCTTTCTTAAAAACGGGGGGGGCACGCACTTTGCCATCTTCGTCCTGGGCACCAAATGGCCTTGTCCCAGCACTGGTGATGACCACTCCCATGGGGAAGGTGATTAGCTGGTGCAGCGATCACTTCCTGTTTGTGAGAATAAAAGGAGCCGTGAGGAGCTGGGCAGCCTAAGGATGATACTGAACTGAGAACAAGATGGTGGTGCTTGGTTATTGAATGAATGGCAGACCGAATGCATGGTGAGTGAACCTTTTAGCTTAAAGATGGATTATTTCAATAAGATGAAGTGTGTGCTTACTAGCACAGGCAGAATGGCGGTGTGCTCTGCATACAACCAATTCTGCTACAACAGTTTACACCCCTTTAGAGCCTTGCACGAGCATCAGGAGCGTATTCCAATGTTCGCCGCCTTTCGGCCGCTCCTTATAGGGCGGGCATTATTCGACAGGGGGTATTTCTCGTCAGAACACCGGCTCCTTTTTGCCTGAAGGCTGTTCCTGCTACATGGTATGAGAACTGTCCCGAGGCTGCTTCTGGTAAGGCACAAACACTCTCTGCCACAGCAGATTCCTGAGTCCTAACACACAGTGCACCACCTGATGGATGTGTCATAGGTCGAAGTTCTTACCCATGTAACATGGTGGACCGCCGCGAACATCGCCAGATGTCCGCCGGTTTGGCGGGCTGCGAACACGCAAAGTTTGCCACAAAACGACCGCCGGGCAAACCGGCAGGGCATCTCTACCGAGAAGGACGAATTTTGAGGAACAAGATACTGAGGAGGGCGAGTCTGAAAAAAAGGATGCTAAGGTGAAGGCGTTTGAGGAAGAGGCTGCTGAGGAGGATGAGTCTGAAGAAGAGGATGCTGAGGAGGAGGAGTTTGAGGAAGAAGATGCTGAGGACGAGTTTGAGGAAGAGGATGCTGAGGAGGACGAGTCTGAAGAAGATGCTGAGGAGGAAGAGTTTGAGGAAGAGGATGCTGAGGAGGATGAATCTGAAGAAGAGGATGCTGAGGTGGAGGCATTTCAGGAAGAGGATGCTGGGGAGGATGAATCTGAAGAAGAGGATGCTGAGGAGGAGGAGTCTGAAGACGAGGATGAAGACGAGGATACGGAAGAGGAGGAGTCTGAGGAAGAGGATGCAAAGGGGAAGAAGTCTGGAAAAGACAATGCTGAGGAGGAGGAGTCTGAGGATGTAGAGGAGGAGTCTGAGGAAGAGGGATCTGAAGATGCTGAGGAGGAGGAGTCTGAGGAAGAGGGTACAGAGGAGGACTCTTCTTCTGAGGATTCTTAGGAAGAAATGACAGGAAAAGCATCTGGAGGAGCAGGCAATCTCCAAAAAAAAAAATCACTGAAGGAACAAAAAAGAGTAAAGGTATAATAGCAAACTAGAAAATAAAATCTCTGTTTGATCCACGTATTTCAGATAACAAGAAGTTGATATCAGATGTGGAAATTAAGGGCCAAATCCTCAAAGCAGATGCGCCGACTTAACCAGAGTTTTCTAAATTTACACGGCGCGTATCTTTTTTTTTTTAACAGAAATGTTTTTATTGATACAAAAGGAAGCATTTGAGACAGGACAATGCAGAGTTTTAGATTAACAGCTTAACAGAACTGTGGTACAGCAAAATTCAGTATTTCAGGAAGTACAATACATTATGATTACTAACTTAGGTACAGAGTATGACACTGGAATGAGACCCAGCCGGGTCTAGGTCGGGAGGTCGGATAAAATGAAGATTGCTCATGTGTAGTGCAGGGTAATAGTCATTTTCCCCCCGGAGCGGGGGGGGGGGGGGGGGGCGAGGCGCAAGTCCCTATAGTGGTACAGAGGAGAGAGTTTGTGGTAGTCTTTCATTGTGGATCAATGGCATTTAGCGATTCGTGACCCCGGGGTCCCCGTCCAAGGGCAGGGCACTCTCAGCATGTAGGGGGTAGCGCGTGGGGTTGGACACGGCAATAAGGGCAGGCATTCGGTCATGTAGGGCGTCACAGGTCTAAGGGTGTCGTCAGCCACACTACCGCACAGAGGTGGACCCAGCCGCCACCCACGAACCCCAGACCTTGTCAAATTTCTGGGGGCACTTCCGCCCCATGTATGTCAGCTTGAAGAGAGGTAACACGGAGTCTACCAGGGCAAGCCACTGAGCCACCGTTGGGGGGGCCGTTAGTCTCCACTGGCGCAAAAGTGCCTTCCTGGCGTAGAAACTAAGGTAGAACAGTTGTAGACCAGCGTGTGTAGACTGTGTGACCACTTCCGTGATACCCAGGAGAAGAACCTTAGGGTCCAGTGGCACTCGGAGGCCAGTGGCGGCAGCAATTTTGCCCGCCACCTCCTCCCAGTAACCCCGGATCACCGGGCAATCCCACACCACATGATAAAACGTTCCCGTCTCTCCCTGGCATTTCGGACACTGGTCCGATTGGGTGCGGTATATCCGGGCAAGCCGCTGGGGGGTTTAGTAGGCCCTGTGTAAAAATTTCAGCTGGATGAATCTGTCCCCAGCAGATATGACTGTTGGAATATAATGTGTCAGCGCAGTCTCCCAGTCATCATCCGAGAGACCCGGGATGTCTACTCTCCACACTCTGAGAAGGGGGGACTCCCCTCCTGAGTCTTCACACGTGAGTCGGAGGTAGGTGGATGAGACTATCCTGTCAATCCCCCGGGAGATAAGGAACCTCTCTATCCTATGTGGTTCTACCAAAGTTGTCCTGGAGAACTGTGCCTGGGCCGCGTGTCTCAGTTGCAGATATCTGAACAACATCCGTGACGGAAGTCCGAATGCCGCTCGTAGCTCCGGAAATGAGAGCAGCGTTCCAGCAGGCATGATATGCTGAATTTTAATTATTCCATATCCTGCCCAGACGCTGGGGTCCGGGATAGATCTGAAATGTGAGAGCCTCGGGTTGCCCCAAAGGGGAGCATGGGGCGAGATGGAGCCAGGGGCCGCCATAGCGGCCGCAACTTCATCCCACACCTGGACTGTGGTGCGCATTGGGAGGGTAACCTGTGGAGAGGCCCTGGGCCCCCTGTAGACCAGATTCGTGAGGGCGGCGTATGAGCCCAAGGCAGCAGCTTCGAGATTCACAGCGGGATTGGACCTAGTCTGTTTGAACCACCAGCGCACGGTGACCAGCACCGCCGCCCAGTAATATTTTTTAAAAGAGGGCAAGGCCAATCCCCCTGAGGACAGGGGGAGCTGGAGCTTACGCAAGGCTATTCTAGGGACCTTCCCCCCCCAGACAAATGAGGAGACACGGCGCGTATCTTTGCGCCCGATCCTCAAAACGAGTTACGCCTTAAAATCCGGGTTTTCCATCCTACCTAAAATAATTACACCTGCGCATCCCCGGACGCAAATTACGCTAGTCACGCCGCTGTTTTTGATAGGCAAAGATGCAAATGAGGGAGATAGGGCGATCCACAAAATTAAGTGTGTGCGCCGTAGATTACGCCCTGTGCGCACCTGTTAGTTTCCCTGCGCAAATTTACACTTTATAAAAGCAGACCTAATTTTACACATGCCGTGTAAGGGTCTGCTCAAGCAACTGAATAGAGGTAGAGCTGACAACACATCTCTGCAGGACAACAATCTGACTGCCAAAATGCCCGGGCCATCAATGGTTGTAACGGCACTCGCCACTTTACAGGCACAAAGAAGGAGGAGGGCACGGAGGAGGAGGGGGGCACAGGAGAGGGTTTACCGCCCACGGCGAGATCTGTTTGCCATGCCTGCTTCAGAGGTGTATGGCAACTACAGATTTAACAGGGAAGACATCCTGGGGCTCACAAAAATCCTGAAGGATGATCTCACCACCCCAACCCAACGATCCCATGCCCTGCCACCTCTCCAAAAAGTAATGGCAACATTACATTTTCTGGCCACTGGGTCTTTCCAGCGCGCATCTGGAGGTCTGTCTGGGATGGTCCAGTCCTCTATGAGCAGGTGTGGTCCCTGCAATACTGCGGCGCATGGCCAATCAGTTCCAAAAGCCCACCCAGGAGGACCAGCGTCTGCAAACCATGACGGACTTTTATGAAATGGATGGGTTCCCACGGACCATCGGGGCGATAGACTGTACACATGTGGCACTACAGCCCCCCCATGAGACTGAGCACCTGTTCCGGAATCGAAAAGGCTGGCATTCTATAAATGTGCAGGTGATTGTAGATGCCCATGGCCTCATCTGGCACGTTTGTGCTAAATTTCCTGGTTCGTGCCATGACAGTTTTATTTTCCGGCAGACCAACATCTCCCGAGATTTGCAGATGAACGTGTATGGAGACAGCTGGCTGATTGGTGAGTGACATTGGTGTCAGGTATGTCCCCCCCCATGATGCAGACATCACAAGGGGCACATGCATGACTAACATCCTCCTGTCTTTTCCCTTACAGGTGACTCTGGATATGCCCTGGGACCCCACCTGATGACTCCCTTCAGGAACCCCCAAACCCCAGGAGAGCAACGCTACAACCAGGCGCACATTCGCACCCGGGCAGTTGTGGAACGCACATTTGGGCTTCTGAAGTCCCGCTTCAGATGCCTGGACAAGACTGGGGGTACATTGTTGTATTCCCCAGACTTTGTGTGCCAAATAATTGGGGCATGTTGTATACTCCACAACTTTGCCATGAGAAGGGGACTGCATATTGACTTATGTGCTGACCTGACCCCCCACCCAGGCAATCCCCCCCTAACCCACTCTACCCGGTCTGCTGAGGGCACAGCAATCAGGAGACGCCTTACAGAAGGCATCTTTTCAGAGTAAATGCACATAAATCATGTCACAATTAAATTTTTTTGATTCACCAAAAACGCACAGAAATGTCACAATGAAAATGTATGTTTGCACAGTAAATGCACATGAATAATGTCACACAGAGAATGTATCTTTGATCAGTAAATGCACATTAATTATATCACAATGAGAATGTGTATTTTTTCACAGAAAACGCACATTAATTATCTCACAATGAGAATGCATGAATGCACACCAATGTGGTCCCTAGCACAGACACATCACATGCACATCGAATTGGATTAGATCCAAGTACCCCCCCCCCCCTTTGGTACTTGGGAGCAGTAACGCCACGCCACGGCTCCAATTATGTCACTGTGCATTCATACACCATTCAGGAACCTGGGATGACTTCTCCCTGGTCCTGGGGATCCCTACTCCACCAAAACTGAGGGTGACACCCTTATTTCATCAGGAATGCCACCCCCCACATTCACACATCATTCACACACATAAACCAAATCATAAGTACAGTATAATAAACAAAATCATAAAAAAAAAAGTACCCCTGCAACTTAATGACGTTGCCGAGTGCTCCTTCTGGGCTGCCCACGGGCACGGGCACGGCCACGGGCACGGGCATGGGCACGGCCACGGCCAACTGGAGGATCTTCACGGGGGGGGGGGTGTTAGCAGGGGAAGGAGTATCTTCATGGGAGGAGGTGTGAGCAGGGGAAGGAGGATCTTCATGGGGGGAGGTGTGAGCAGGGGAAGGAGGATCTTCATGGGGGGGTGGGTGAGCAGGGGAAGAAGGAGCCTCCCCTGGTGTCTGTCCTCCTGCTGGCCTGCCCTCCAAGGCCACGGCTATCCTTGTCAGACAGCCAGTGATGGCAGCCGTATTAGCCTGGCCAGCCCGGGTATTGTCCTCCACAGCCCGGGTATTGTCCTGCACAGCCTGGGTGAGGGCAGTCACCTCCTGGCCCACGCCTGTTGTGGTGTTCTTCAGGTCCCACAAACATGTGATGACCCCCACTGAGTTGGTGGCCACATCACCCAGTCACTCCCTCATTACATCCAGGCCGTGCTCCATCTTGTTCAAAGTTTTTTTCATCTCACCCAGACTGCGGGTCTGCCGGGCATTGTCCCTCTGCAGACTGACCGGCAGACGCTCAAACCCCCCCCTGGTCTCCTGGGTCAGCCTCCTGCTTGCCCCTGAGGCTTGTGGCCTGGGAGGAGGGGAGAGCGTGACCCATGGGGTTTGCTGCATGTTGGGGGAGGAGTGGGAGGGGCCACGCCTGATGGTGGCCTGACTGGTGCCAGCCTCTGGGGTAGCCTCAGGGGAAGACTCAAAGGTCCTATCTTGGCCCAACATGATTTCCCGGCCAATCATAAAATGGTCATCCTCCTCCCCCTCATCCTCCTCCCACTGAACCTCCTCATGAGGGGAGGTGTGGACACTCCCCTCCCATGGGGAATCCTGCCCTTCTTGGGACTCCACATAAGCCTGTCTTGGGGGTGGTGCAGCAGCCTGCCCTGATGGGCCAGCAACCTCCTGCCCTGATGGGGCTGCCACCTCCTGCCCTGATGGGGCTGCCACCTCCTGCCCTGATGACCCAGCAACCTCCTGGGCTGATGACCCAGCAACCTCCTGGGCTGATGACCCAGCAATCTCCTGGCCATCTGTGGAGGACACAAAACAATCACAGGTTGGTGGATCCACACACTTGGCACATCTTCCCTTCCCCCACCCACACATGCTAATCAACAGATAGAAAAACCAAAAACTTACCTGTCCTCACAGGAGCATCAGAGTCAAAGCCAGGCAGGCCCACCACCTGCTGTGGGTGGAAACACTGGGCCACTGCCCATTCCTCCTCAGTCAGCCTGACTGGGCAGGGTCCCCCTCCTCCAGTGCCCCTCCTATGAGCATGCAGCGTTGCCAGCTTGTTCCGGGCCACGCTCTTCAAATCATTTTTTTTTTTGTATGCCAGCGATGGTCCTGGTCATCCCCCCCCACCCGCCACATTGATCCGATCGGTGATCTTTTTAAGGATCTCCTTCCTCCTGGCCTGGGTGGTGTTCTGGCTCTCAGGGCCATGGAGAAAACGCCCATATTTGATGATGCCCTGAGCAAGAATTCGCTTCTCTCCCAGGGTAAAATTCAGCTTCCTGCGCTTGGGGGCCATCACAGACACCACCCAGCAACAAGAAACTCACCCCAAAAAAAAAGCAACAATACACACACAACAAACAAACAAACAAACAAACTCACTGCAAAAAAATAAATAAAAACACAAGCAGACAGCTACTATAAATTAAAAAACAAACAGGCAAAAAAGGGAAACAAAAAAAAAACAAAGACAAAACACAAAACGGAAAATTGTATCATACTTACCAGTAATTTTCCTTTCCTGGTGCCTATCCATGGCAGCATACCTGTGACAAGCTCCGCCTTGGCTCCTCCCTCAGGACTAGTGAATATTATAAAAGTGTTGGTTAGCACAGCCCCCACATTCTCCGTAATATAGAATACCGAAGGGAGGGATTGTATGCTGCCATGGATAGGCACCAGGAAAGGAAAATTACTGGTAAGTATGATACAATTTTCCGTTTTCCTGGTGCCTCCATGGCAGCATACCTGTGACAAATAACTAGCTGAGATGGGTGGGATGATTCAAAGAGTTTTTTTTTTTTTTTTTTATCATTTAAAAGAAGAACCAAAAGGCCTATTCGCCATCTGACTGCCGAACTCCACTGATGAAAAAGAGCTCCACTCTGCAAATTTTTCAGAAACATATGCTGGGACGCCCCAGTCGTTGCGCTGCGAATAGCTTCAATTGATACACTCGCTCTTGCCGCCCAAGAGGCAGGAACCACTCTGGTGGAGTACGCCCAGACTGCCAAAGAGGATCACAGTCCTTTTGCCCTGTACACCTTGTGGACGAGCCACAAGGCAATCATTCTTGCTGGCGCCTCCATGCCCTTGTTTTCCAACCTAGGGAGTTAAAAACAACCTGGTAGAGTCCCTGAAGGATGCCGTAGCCTGCGGATGTCACCTGAAAGTGGAGAAAATGTCCAGCTCGTGAAGGGAACCTGAGCCCTGTCTTGAAAATGTTGGAAGTGCCCAAGTTTATGACATGTTCGAGGATGATATGACCTTGGGGCTAAATCCCCGAACAGTTCCGAGTTCCACTCTGTCAGGATAGAATATGATATGATTATAATCCGCTCCTAAATCTGGGAGTACTGCAAACATGTCTGCCAGAGATTATGGCTATGAAGAAGAATAGCTGCATGGTTAGATTCCAAAGCGATGTTGACTCTGAAGGGACAAGAGGTGAATTGGCTAAGGACTCTAGGATGATAGCAAGGTCCCGAGTGGAAAAGATTGTTTAGTTGGCGATCGGCTCTTTGACGGCTTTGAAAAATTGGATTATTAATGAATCCTCTGTCCATTTTAACTGGCTGCTGCTGAAATTGCCGCTGCACGTACCCTTAGTGTACTCAAGCAAGACCTAGGTCTAAGCCTGCCTGCAAGCATTCAAGAATTTGAGAGGATGATGGAGAATCTGGAACACCGCTTCTGCCAATCATGAAGGCCCAGAACCTGTTCCGCACCTTGTTTGTGGTTGTACTGGATGGACTTGAGTCTTTTCTCAACTTGATCAACAATGTAACTATATAAGCCTATCCTATATCCCGTTTGTGGATGGCTTTCTTGCCCTGAGCAGGGTTGCGATAACCTTGTTGGAACATCCTATGGATTGGAACCTTTCCCTTTCATCTGCCAGATGTGAAGATCCAACCTGTGGGGAACTGGATAGGTGCGACGTACTTATGACAGGAGAAAGGTATTATTGGAACCCTGACTGAAGGCTTGGTATTCAGGTACATTGTTGTGGGAAAACAAGGATGTCTTGGCCAGTGCGGTAGGCCTGCTATTACCGTCATGGTTCCTACCATGAGGCTCCACAGGAGCTTTGGAATGAGACCCTGGAAAAAAGGCATAGACCAGGTTGCAGGGATCGCATCTACTGCTTCTGCTTGGGGATGAGGAGGCCTCGGGACGAACTTTGAAATCTTGGTGCTGTCGCAAATAGGTCCGGCTCGAGGGGACCCACTGGACCACTATCTAGGTGAAAACTTTCTGGTGCAGAAACCATTCTTTGGAATCAACGAACCCCCGAGATAGGTGGACGGCCCTTGAATTGAGATGACTGGGCAGAAAGGCTGTTTTTAAGTCTTTAGATTCCTTTCTGCCCAAAGGATTATTGTTTCCACTTCCCTCAGCAGGTCCTGCTGTGCATTCCTTCTTGTCAGTGCCAATAAGACACTGCAGCCCTCTTGGCCATTCGGAGGTGGGAACTGGGTTGCCTATACCTCAAATTTCTAGTGTTAGCAATGCAAAAGGAAGGATTCCTGAACCTCCAGGCTATTCGATACTAGGCATGTTGTATGGAAGGACCATCTTCCCTGCCCTGAGATCTGGATCTAGTGTGAGCCCCCACTTGCCGCACTGGTATCGGTAGTAGTTGTGATCCAGTTGACATGTCCTGATGGATGCGATTTCATAAGCGTGTATTTCTTCATCCACCCATGTAGACTCCTGGGCATCAGGGTCGTCAGGTATATGGATTGAGATAGATACGGTCTGTTCTGTCGCCTCCAAAACTCTGGCTGGAAATGTCTCGAATGCTAATACCATAGTGATGCATGACAACATCTGGCCTATTAGGCTCAGACAGTTCAATGCCCACAGGTAGGATGTCACACTGACTCCCTTCATCTGCCGAATAGTGGACTTTACCTTTGAGGCGGGAAGTTTACTGTACTGTTCTGTTCCACTAATTGGGCTGGATTCTTCACCATGGGACAAAGGTCATCCCTGTAGTGGTGTACTTCAGAGTCCTAATTCTCCTGGAGGGGTTATGATAGCAATTAGGATCTTCATAAAGACTTTTGGTGATGTGCAGAGGCCGAATGGGAAGGCTCAAAAATTGAAGATGTACATGCCCCACTGCAAACACTGGATATTTCAGGAGAGGAGTACAGGTACATGCAGGTAAGCATCCTGCAAGTCTATTGATAACATCCAATACCTCGGTTGGAATAAACGAACAATCGTTTGAAGCGAAACCATTTAGAGATTTCCAGGAGGATCTTAGCGAGTTAGACTCTTCAGATCCATCACGGAACTCCAACCTTCGTTTCTCTTGGGAACTAGAAACAGGGTGGAGTAAAAACCGAGAATCTCTCTGATAGAGGTACTGGGACCACTGCTTGCTGCTCCTGCACAGGAGAGAAGAAAAAACACTGTAGTGCTTCAGATTTTCTGGGGGAACCTCGACACCCTTGTCGGAAAAAAATAAGATTTGGAGGGGGGGTGTCTATAAACGCCCAGAAGTGACCATATTCAACTGTGAAGACTACCCACGGATCCCTGCACCTTGAACCCGGATCCTCGAGAAGTACTTGAGTCTGACCCCCCTTGGGAAAAAGGATTTGGCAGAATCCTGTGGAGGTAGGCATGAGCTTCCGCATACGGGCTTGAGGAAGGTGGAATGCTTGCTTCTCTAGCTCTGCCTACAGCCTTCTTCCGTCTGGACTGTCTGTAGTCCTCACTCTTGGAGTATTAAAAACTTGGTGCGAATGAGCTGAAGCACCCGGGTCGTCTGTCTTGGGGTAACAGGCCTAATTTCCCGCCATTGATGCGAGAGATGGTCTTACCCAATTTCTCCCTAAACAAGGCTTTCCCGTCAGAAGGTATCTTGTACCAGCTCTGTTTTGAGGCAATATCTGTTGACTATGGTTCCAGTCACAAGGCCCGTTTGGCCATGACTATGTGGAGCATTGACCCAGGGGAGCATAGAAAAGAATCGATTGCGGATTCACCAATAAGATCTGCTTAGAGCTTTAGCTCATCTAAGGCCCTGGTGGTATCCCCCTTGGGATATCCAGTTGCATTGCGCACTCCATCACATCTGTCCAGACGTAAAGGGGGGTGGACATTGATGTCAGGGCCATCGCAGGATTACAAGTGTTTGCCCACCGTCTGGTGGAAGATCAAGATCCAACCTTCTGTCTAGTGGGTGCCTAAGTGAAGTCGAGTCCCCTTTTTTTATTTTTTATACAAGAGACATAGAAAACAAAACAGCAGCCGGCCAGTATTTACTGAGCCGAACAAGGCCCAACATGGCCCATTACACAGGTACAATCAGTGACCTCTAAGTGAGGTTGAGTCTTACATGGGCAATGTGACGTTCTTTGCCAACTTTACCACCACTCCATCGACTACTGGAGGGCTTCCAAGCATTGCGGAAACTGCTTTTAAAGGAGGTATAACTTTCCTAGTTGAACAATGGAGAATTCTCTCTCCGTCCTCTTCCTCAATCACACTCCTGAATTTGCCCATGAGAGGGAAAAGGCAATCTGGAGGAGAAAAGGGAGGCACGATTTAGACTTCTGTGCCAGTCTCCTCCCAGCCGATTGCTAGTTTCACCGCCTGCACATACGGCTGGACCGTGGTGAAAGCGAAACAAAAGGCATCATGGACATCGGAGAAGTCCCCTGAGATAGTATTCTCTTCCTGATGTTTGAAGGAAGAGACAGGCGTTGGGCGAGATTTCACTTGAAGATGGCCCGGGAATGGACGCCTCCGCCGATTGCTCCAGAGTAGAAGATGCCGGTTGTTGTGGCGGCATTGTGGGGCCCAAATCCGCAAAGGAACTCTCTCCCGCGTATTTAGGTAGGTCCGCCATTTGCAGGCTTTGGCCCTCTGCCACTAGGCAATTCCGCCAGACCGGTTTGTCTGGAAGTGGGGTGACTCCACGGGTCTGACATTTCGGGGATCTAGGCTTCAAAGAGCGCGAGTGACGGCGTTTATTTGGCCGATGATTACCTGCCACTCCTATGATCCCTATGCCTGGACGACCCGTCTCCACGTGGACTAGAGTCACCATGGTCCACATGTCGCCTTGAGGTTCTCTTAGACCTCTTCTGGCGTACAGGGCTGAAAAGAAAGTACCAGCCTCAGTGCACTCTTTTCCTTTAAGATCTGTAAGCTTACCTGAACGTAGGTCCTTACCTCATCTGTAGAGTAGGATCTTGTACAGGTGGCGAATGGCTCACACTGAGTGGATTTAGCAGAAGTAGCAGCCAAGAAAAGAATAAAGAGGAAACCAGGGGTCAGATCCTAATCTGGGGATTTACCTCTGAATAAATGGTGTGATTTTTTTTTTTTTTTTTTATTACCGGAGACACGAAAAAAATATATTTTATTTTATTTTATATGTGTATTTATCTTTAATTATTATCTTTTACTTAAGCTATATTTCTTCTACTTCCCTTTTTTTTTTTTTTTTTTACTTAAATAAACATATAATACACGTATCCGTCTTATTTTTAAAAGAAAACATATGTATGCATACATTATTATTATTTTTTTTTTACTTTTACTTACCTGAAGAGAAGAGAGTGTTTCCCTGGAGCCATCTGACTGCGTAGTACTTCCTGCAACCTTTAGGTGTCTCACTGAAGCCACTAGAGGGATCCATAGAGGCGAAGAATGCTTCAGACTTGTGCCTGACATCTTGTGGGCAAAAAGCGTCGCTCTGCCCTCATCCAAAATGGCCACCGCAGCCTCCGGATCCACCGCGCATGCGCCGACCGTCGGGACGAGAACCCGGAAGACGCGCACCGCCGGCGCATGCGCAGAACGTGACTGAGGACGCCGAACATAAATAAAAAGCCGGCGCTAAGCGAGCGCGGCTCCTAAGGAGCTGGAAAAGTTTACAGGGGGCTAGGCACAATAAGAAAGGGGAATGAATACAAAGAGGACTAGTGCAAAGCAGGATTGGGAGAAAACCTGGAGAGAAAACAAAAGTAAATGCAGAAATGGCTGCTACCTCTGTAGCCAACAACTGAGCAAATGCCTAAACACCACTGTGCAGATAGAGCTCTTAGTTAAGAGACAAACTGCTTGTCCCAAAAGATCCTACAGAAGGGACTCCCTACCTTATCAGCGCATTTAGCTGCCCAAGAGAAGGGACCGCGTCCGGGAGAGGCTTGAACCCAGACGGAAGCTGCCGAATGCAGAAGGTAAGGACAACCGACCAGAATTCACTGCCATGAGGTATGAGGAAAAAAAGGAGAATGTGGGGGCTGTGCTAACCAACACTTTTATAATATTCACTAGTCCTGAGGGAGGAGCCAAGGCGGAGCTTGTCACAGGTATGCTGCCATGGAGGCACCAGGAAAAACACTTATCAAAAACAAACACCAAATATACTCTACAACTCCACAAAAACTTTTCTCACAAACACAACTCACCAACAAACATTGACAAACGTTCTGAACAGAAGCAACTTGCTCAAGGAAGGGAACACAGGGAAATACTTTTGCAAGGGAAGCGTGTTTGACTGGGGCTATTTACACACAGGGCGATCCTCAAACTAAGTACGCTTGGCCTTTTACCTATCTCACTGATTGCGCTGAGCTCAGTTCTGCACATGCCCAGTGAGAAGCAGATTTGTGCGCGCATGCGCAGTACAGCCGGCCCTTCATTTGCATGGGGTCACGGCTCATTACAATGAAGCACGCCCACTTCCTTCCCACTTGCAAAAACCCCGCCTTACGCCTCGGAATTTAAGTTACGTAAGCGCAATTTTGTGCGCAAATGCTCTGTGGATACGGCACTTACGACACCAACTTAGGGCGCCGTAACTTAAATGACATAAGTTAGGTAAAACTAAATTTGCACAGCTTTTTGAGGATTTGGCCCTGAGAGACAGTGCTCATACATTTATGTTTTCTGAAAATTACAGGAGGACTTATCAGAATCTGGTATGACATAAACACAACATTTCAGAAAGGCTAACTTTGATAAGCTGTGCTCCTTACAGTATGGTACTAATGTAGCACTACCCCCGGAGGAGCTGCTGGATTTTTGGGCGGCATATTACCTCATGGCTCCTCCGAATCTCTAGGGGTGGTGTGATGCGTATTGCATATAGTAGAGGTAAAGGAATGTCCACGACAGGTGCTCTTTGCTGTGCTCTTTATTAACCAGCCGGGTAAAAACAGTAAACTTGTGGTGAGGAAAGTAAAGTTGAAGAAGAAGAGAGAATAGCAGATTCAGGCGTGAACATAGGGAAACAGTTCTGCTCCCCAGCGTAACACTTTTCTGCACCACTCCTACCGGAGTGTGCTTAGTGTACCCGGACAGGCCTCTCTCACTGACCTGGCAGCCGGAGTATCACTCAGACAATTGTAGGAATAAGTCTCTGCCACAGACCCTCCTCGGTGAACTCAAGGAAAAGTCTCTGCCACAGACCCTCCTCGGTAAACCTCAGAAAGGTACCTCTGCCACAGGCCCTCTCTGGATTGAATTCTTGAAGATATCTCTCCTTAACTACTAGCCGACCAGCCACCGTCATTATACGGCGGCAGGTCGGCTCTCCTGGGCGAGAGCCCGTAGCTATACGTCCGCTCTTCGAGCGGCCGACTCCCGTGCGTGTGCCCGGCGGGCTCGATCGCCGCCGAGCACCCGCGATTGCTCGTTACAGAGCGGGGACCGGGAGCTGTGTGTGTAAACACACAGCTCTCGGTCCTGCCAGCGGGGGAAATGCTGATCTTCTGTTCATACAATGTATGAACAGAGGATCAGTGTTTCCCCTGTTGAGGCCACCCCCCACAGTAAGATAACACACAGGGACATACTTAACCCCTTCCCCGCCCCCTAGTGTTAAGCCCTTCACTGCCAGTGGCATTTTTATAGTAATCCTATGCATTTTTATAGCACTGATCGCTATAAAAATGCCAATGGTCCCAAAAATGTGTCAAAAGTGGCCGAAGTGTCCGCCATAATATCGCAGTACCGAAAAAAAATCGCTTATCGCCGCCATTGTATGTAGAAGAATACGTATCGGCCTAAACTGAGGGAAAACATTTTTTTTTATATATTTTTATATATTTATTACAGCAAAAAGTAAAAAATACTCATTTTTTTCAAAATTGTCGCTCTATTTTTGTTTATAGCGCAAAAAATAAAAACCGCAGAGGTGATCAAATACCACCAAAAGAAAGCTCTATTTGTGGGAAAAAAAGGACGCCAATTTTGTTTGGGAGCCACGTCGCACGACCGCGCAATTGTCAGTTAAAGCGGCGCAGTCCCGAATCGCAAAAAGTGCTCTGGTCTTTGACCAGCAATATGGTCCGGGGGTTAAGTGGTTAAATGAGTTACGCCTGGATCTCCTTCAACTTGTCGCCCAGGTACCGACTGACAGGTGATCAATCCCTCAGTGTCCAGCTACCTTGATCCCCAGTGGCTTGTCTAGGCCCTTTTGGACCGCCAGCCTCTCAATGGCGCTCCTCAGACTGACTCCTCACCGAACAGCAGTACAGCTTGGGATACATATACACATATACATTTTTGGTCCCTGAGGGGTGAACTGGAGCTGCACCTCTGCCAACTAAGGTGAAACTCCCTTTCCTCCCAGAGAGACATCCAAATAACTATAAATACACTACTACTAAGGTTGGAATTGAAACGGCACCCTCTCGTCAGAGGGCGACATTTCCCTTCCTCTCAAAGAGACATTTAAAAGTGCTGAAGCATAAAAAAAAAAACAATAATCATATTTATGTTTTTTTTTTTCTCTGCTGCAAGTCTAAAGAAAACATGGTAATGTACAATAGTCTTTTCTTTCTGCGCTGGTAGAAGTTGCAGAACACTGCCCCTAGTGGTCAGCGCGCTGGTACTACCAGGATAAGGCAGTCCATTGTTCACTTAGAACAGTGGTTCTCAACCTGGGGGTCGGGACCCCCTTGGGGGTCAAATGATGATTTTCCAGGGGTCACCAAATCCTTGGATGTTCCTGAAGCCCGCACCCTTCTCCCTGGAGCCCGTGGCCACCCACTCAGCCTCTTTGCAGCCACCCATTCAGTTCACGGCATGGCTGGGGGGCAGAGACTAGAGGTCAGCTGACTTGTGAGAAATCTGAAGTGGGAGGGGCTGGAGGAGTCCCTATCTCTTGATTTCTGTAGAGGTGTCACTGCTACGAGACACCACAAAGTCAGAGACACAGTGAAGCCAAAGACACAGTGAATGACACTACCTGTGATTAGAGTTCCCAATAAAAGTCCCCACTACAGTTCTCAGATCAGCAAATGACCTTCATCAAGAGCACCTAAGTTGGCTGATCAGAACTCCCCCCAACATTGCCACTCATCCCAACTCCCCGCCAGAACTGCCACTCATCCCAACCACCCCCACCCCCCACCCCCACCCAAGGAGTAAGAGAAGGAATACAAATAGGGAATACATGGAAGAGTGAAGAAAAGAGGTGGAGGAACAAAGAAAAAGGAAGAGAAAGAACAAGAAATATGGCTAGTGAAAGGGAGGGGGGGGGGGGGATTAGGATAGAGAGAGATAAAAGTTAAAGAAAGGAGAACAAAGAGAAAGAGTGGTAAATCCTAAAATGTAGGTTTTAATGTGGTACAAGTGGAAGGGATTCGGGGAGCGCTAAATGGCCGTGGGTTAAGGGCGCAAATTACTTGTCTTGCTTTGGGTGCTGACAACCCACGCTATGAAAATAATTTAACTTTTAGGGGTCCCCACAACTTGAGGAATTTTATCAAGGGGTCACGGCACTTGAAAGGTTGAGAACCACTGACTTAGAACGATCAGTAGAAAAAGAGAGACATAAAAAACTGTTTCCTCTCCTTCTTTCTTTTTCCTGGTGCTGTGAAGAAGCCAGCAAGACCCTATCCTTACTAACTTATCAAACTCCTTGAAGTTCTGCACAAACAACAAAGTGTGGATCTGGTGGAATGAAAACAAAAACTGGAAAGGGGTAACAGTTCCTGTCCATAATTTCTTATAAAGGTGACAACGCAGGCATTGGGCCTACTTGTAGAACCTTGGATCCGGCAGAGTGATAATGTCCACTAGTAGCGGGTTTGTAGTGATGACAGAGAAAACTTGATCCACTTTCCCGGGACATTTAAGAACCACTCTATCGCTGGAAATGTACCGGCCAGGGCTCCAGTCTCTCAAGCAATCCTCGAACCGTGCCCCGCGTCACGGGTGGAGAGGGGAATTGGGGTACTGTTAGTGTGCCAGCGAAACCCACACGTGCAGGGGGGGTGATATGGGCAGTGCTGTCAGTCCTATCTATGATGATGATTTTTCAGTTCATGTATATACATTGCACTAATTTTAAGACTATAAAGTGATTCTTACCCCACCCCTGAGCGCTGTATTTTTTGTTTTAGTGTGTTGCCCATGTTCTCAAGTGGTTGACAGCTGCACGGGATGGTTTTTGTGTTACCTTTTTTATTACACAGAACACTGTGTATTATTGTCTTCATGGTGTAGCGCTACCAGTGGGAATTTTTTTCTTGTATTATGATGATGATTATATACCATGATTTCTGATGATGATCTATATACCCTGATCTAAAAATAGCACCTAAATACCACCTGAAAAACTCCTGCCCTGCAGTCTCAGTGTGAAAGCCAGAGTGCTTTCACACTGAGGCGATGCGCTGGAGGGACCGCTCCAAAAGTCCTGCTAGCATCATCTTTGGAGCGGTGAGAGGAGCGGTGTGTTTACCGCTCCTTCCCATTGAAAACAATGGGACACCGCGGCAATACCACCGGCAATGCGCCTCTGCAGAGGCACATTGTGGGTGGTATTAACCCTTTTTCGGCCGCTAGCGGGGGTTAAAACCGCACCGCTAGCGGCCGAATACCGCCGCAATTACGACGGTATAGCGCCGCTAAAAAAAGCGGCGCTATACCGCCACCACACATCCCCACACAGTGTGAAAGGGGCCTTAAAATTTAAACTTTAGTTCTACCACTTTATAAAATACTATTTTGGTGTTATTTTGATCAGCTTTGGCCATCAATCCTTAGAGGAAGGCAAGGAAATTAATAAGGGGCTGAAGAACCAAAATTATGAGGGACAACTACAAAAACGAAACTTATTATACCTAGAGAAGAAATGCTTAGAAGTATGGGCAAATCTGTTTTGGTCATACTTCTCTTGTGGGCCACAGGAGTTCTCTTATGCCGCGTACACACGGTCAGAATTTCCTATGGAAAAAGTCAGATGTAATTTTTTCATCGGATATTCCGACCGTGTGTATGCCCCATCAGACTTTTTCCGTCGGAAATTCCGACGGACTTAAAAAGAGACCAAAGAGAAAAAACAATGTGAAAGGGGCTTTAAAGCTGACGTGGGACAGGGTTTTTTTTTTTTTTTACTGTCCAAGCATGAAATATGGGGAACTAATTTCCACAGTTATTAGTATCAGCTGAGAGCATAGATAACTTAAAAAAAAACTTTCAGATGAGTTTCTCATTGACCACAATATAAAAGGGTATGAAAATCCAACCTCCCTACCGATCCTCCCCATACACACCCGGATTGTGTAAAGGACACCAGTTATTCATAAGAACAGGCTTTCTCAAAAAGGAATTCTCCAGAGATTACTATGAGTTCCTTCAGCAATAAACAATTTTCTTTTAGCTATCGGGGGGTCGGAGAAAATTGTTCGCCAATGACCGCCAATGCAAGGTAACACTTTACTACTGACCACCAATGTAGGGGGGCACAAACTACATTGACCACCAATGTAAGTGGGCATGGGGTCATTTCACCACTGACCACCAATGTGAGCGGACAATATTTTTTTTTTTTTACAATGTGCGTTTATTTTTTGGCAATTAATATCGCTATTTTTTATTTCAATATAATTACTGAAACTATTTTTTCAGATTCAAAAGTTGGGTGTCAAATATTCTAAGTATGCCATAATATTCTTTTTTTTGGTGGGGTTTTATCATTTAAAACCTATTTGTACAATTGGCATGGATTAATTTGAGGCCAGCATTTGTTTAATAATACTAATCTTAATAATGCAACAAATAAACGATTTTAAATGAACGCATGAAAAGTGTTATTATGCAATATGGCCACATGATGGTGCCATTAACTAAAATAGAATGGGAGGAAATAGAAAAAACATTATTTCCTTGATTGTACAACTACACTATACACCCAAAAGTTTGTGAACATTGCACCACATATGAGCTTGTTGGACAAAATACAGTTGGTTCCCTCTTTGTGGATATAATAGCCTTTTTTTTGTGTAAATATATCCTTGTATTTGCTTCATCTTTTGTTACAGAGCTATTGATTTTCTGAAGCCTCTTTTTATAGGCACTTTCGGCCCGGATTCTTGAAACACTTAAAGCGGGAGTTCACCCATAAAACATTTTTTTCAAAGAATCCCCTTAGATGGATGCTCGTTTTGTCTAGGGGAATTGGCTAGTTGTTTTAAAATATGAGCTGTACTTACCGTTTTCGAGATGCATCTTCTCCTTCGCTTTCGGGTATAGGTCTTCGGGAGCGGGCGTTCCTTCTTGATTTACAGTCTTCCGAGAGGCTTGCGACGGTCGCATCCATCGCGTCACTAGTAGCCGAAAGAAGCCGAACGTCGGTGCGGCTCTATACTGCGCACCGACGTTCGGCTTCTTTCGGCTACTAGTGACGCGATGGATGCGACCGTCGGAAGCCTCTCGGAAAAACTGTCAATCAAAATAGGAATGCCCAGTCCCGAAGCCCATACCCGGAAGCGGCGGAGAAGATGCATCTCGTAAACGGTAAGTACAGCTCATATTTTAAAACAACTAGCCGATTCCCCTAGACAAAATGAGCATGAAGCTAAGGGAAAAAATTGTTATGTACGCCGCTTTAAGTGCACAGATGTGCCATCGTATCTATGCGCCGGACTCTTAATGCAAGATACGCCTGAAATTTGGCTTCCTCCGACCGACGTAAGTGTCCTACACCGTCGTATCCTGGGCGCATATTTACGATGTCCGCAAGGGGCGCTCCCATTGATTTACCCATTGAATATGCAAATGACTGAGATACGCCGATTCACAAACGTACTTGCGCTCGTTGCAGTAATATACGCCGTTTACGTAAGGCGTACGTCCGGCGTAAAGTTATTCCACCCAAAGGAGGCGCATCCCATGCAATGGACGACGGAACAGCCGTCAAATTTTACGTCGTTTACGTAGGACTACGTGAATAGGGCTGGGCATAGGTTAAGTTACGTCGTAGGCAGTGATTCGACGTATCTTATGGAGTATTTTAGACGTGATTCTGAGCATGCGCACTGGGATGCGTCCATGGTACAGCGCATGCGCCGTTCGTTCGGCCCGTCATTTGCATGGGGTCACAGTTCATTTAAATGGATCACGCCCACCGTCCACCTACTTTGAATTAGGCGGGCTTACGCCAAATAATTTACATTACGCTGGCGCAACGTAGGGAGCAAGTGCTTTGTGAAAACTTTGCTTGCCTCTCTGTGTTACGTCGGCGTAGCGCATATGAGATGCGCTACGCCGGCAGAAAGATGCGCGGATCTACCTGAATCCGGACCTTCATCTCTACATGAACCCCAGCAATGGCAGCAATGTATTTCTCAGGAGTAGACAATCTTCCTAATGGTGACTAGTAATGAGTCGAACACCTGGAGTTCAGATTCGGGATACGTTTTCAAACTTAGGGAAAGTTTAGGTGCCAAAACCGAATCCATTGAAATCAACAGGAGCTGAAAAAACACAGTCATTTAAATTTTCAAGGTTAATAAAAAAAGTCAAACTGTCTGTAAAAGCTAAAAAAGCAAACAATTTTTTTTACTCCATTTTGGAGAGAAAAAAGCAAAATTCATTTAAATAATATGTGTAGCGCATGGCTACTTTTATAGCAGGTGCTGTTGTAAATTTAAGGGGGGTCAGAGAGTTAGTTGCCTCTGACCATGTTGATTTGGCTAAATTTAAGGCCTTTGTTCCAGCTCTGGCGGTACTGTGTGCCTACCCTGCTGTCTGGGGACTTCAGGCCCCCAGACGGTAGGTGACAGCAGTAGAATCAGGGTCATGTGGATACTTCTCCTCGGCAGCCAATCAGGAGGGTTGATCCCCTCGCTGTGCATGCTGGGGAGGGGTATTTAGGAGGCAGACGCCATTGCTTAGGGTGGTCGTCGCCTTGCCACCATCCACCTGGGCAGTCGTCCCACCACCCCCGTGTGTGGCCCTCCTGGCCGGGGATGTGTGTGTTGCAGTGTTCCTGGTTTCGGGACCTTGTTGGTCCGGAGCGTTAATCTACCTTGTAGACTGAGGCTACAAACTTGCAAGTGGTCCTGGGCTGTCCGTCCCGTGAGAGGAAGCCGATCGATGGCGAACCTGTCTGGGGGATACCGAGCACGAGGCTGGTGTCTCAGGAGAGGCCTACTTGCTCATCAAAGGACACTTCATATCTGAGAGGCTGGACGATGGTCGCCTATCAGTTCCTGATGTAACTAAAGCTGTTTGAAGGAGATCCGGGTTCTGAATCCAGTTGAGAAGGATTTTGGACCGAAATTATCTCCACCTTTAGGAGCGTCTGTGGCAGAGACTTCACCCTAAAGTTCCGAGCGACACTCTGGCTGCTAGGCTGGTGAGAGAGGCCTATCCAGATGCGCTATACCCACTCTGGCTAGAGTGGCTAGAGTGACAAAGAAAGTTGTCGTTGGAAGCAGGACTGTTTCCAGGAATCAGTTACACTTGAATCTGTCATCTTCCATTTCTTCACCTTCCTACTATTTGCCGTTTTACCCACCTGGGTAATAAAAGCACAGAAAAGACACCTGTTTGTGTGGACATTGACTTTATTACAGCTCTCATCCAGTACCCTAGACGGCGGGAGGACAGAGGTAACGTGCCACCCAAATCAAACCAGTAGCTCCTTTGGGGGTAGTGCTACATATGCCTTGGGGGAATGCCCTTAATCTTCCTACTGCACCAAAACTGAAACTGCAGAAAAACTGAAATAAAAAAATAAAAAAATGCTGTTTAAATTGCTGATAAATGACAACTCCCTGTATCTTTGTTCTGTTTGTAAGCAAATGGCTAGTGATTCCCTTAATCAATACCAGACCCTTATCCTAGATGAGGGTCTGGTATAAATGTTAATGGGGACCCATGCAATCATTCCACACTTCTATCCTTGATGAGGGTCTGTTATGGATGTGAAGGCTCCCTCCCCCCCCCATACCATACCAGCCCATATACCCTCAACATGGGGATGGCATACCTCCCAACATTTTGAGATGGGAATGAGGGACACCTGCTAACAAACATATGTAGTCATGGGACATGCCCCCTGCCACACCCTCTTAAAGGAAAAATACCAAAAAAAGGTTAATTAAATGCACAAGGACCTTTTTTTTTACCATAACTATTCCATTATATTGGCTTTTAAAATGTACAAATGCAGCAATTTAGAAATTGGATGCAAGGTTTAGTATTGGGAAACGCTTTTTTAAGGATAAAAAGTGCATTTTATATACATCTATATAGGTCAGACCAAAATGAGGGACAAATGAGGAGAAAAAAGGGACAGAGGGACATTGCTCCAAATCAGAAACAGTCCCTCGAAATCAGGGACAGTTGGGAGCTATGGGATGGTACATACTCCCAGAAAAGCACCGTTTCCTTATAGTTAAATGAGGACACCGACCTCTTCCCCATAACCCTGGCCAGTGGTTGTACGGGGAGAGGTCTGTGGGCAGTGGGCTTATTGGATTCTGGATACCTCTTTAAAAAATAAAGGGGCCCCCAGATACTGCCCTCCCCCAATGTAAATGAGTTAATACATAGTAAAAAGATTAATTAGTAAATAATGATACCATTTATGATCTTTATTTACCACTTGCCAGCTGCTGACAGTAGTTTTACCGTGAGTGTGTGGCAGCTGCAGGCAAGGCGACGTACCTATACGTCGCCCAACATATGCACACTGGTGGGCCCCCTGACTATGGAGGTCATGGTGTCACGTGATGATCACATTGTAAACACAACTGTTATGAATGGGTTGATCACATTGTAAAACACAACTGTTATAAATGGGTTTCATTGATAACAGCTATGCTTAGTATTGTGATGTTGTGATTACAGCTGTTATGGATGAAACACATTCATAACAGTTCAAAACATTGCTGTTATAGTGATCATCACTGTAACAGCAATCAAAGGGTAAACAAAAAAAAATTCCCTGATCACCACATCCCCCCTGGGTTAGTACATGGTGACACTAACTACTCTGATGACAGGAATTTAAAAAACAAAACAAATGTTTGTAACATACTGTCACCAGTCAATATCCCTGATCACCACCACACCAGTCATATGATGGCAATGTACTGCACTAGAGATATAAAAAAAACATGGGAAAAAAAATCCTCAGACTGTCTACTTTCCAAAAAAATAGGCCATCAGGACTTATCCATTTTCAAATATACTGTATTTATCTCCCTATTACGCGCTCCGGCGTATAGCGCGCACCCCTAATGTAGCCCTGAAATTCCTGGAATTTTTTTTTTTTTATACTTACAGTTTTGGTGTCTTGCAAGGGCGTCCATCAGCGGCCTTGTCTGGTCCGGCGTCCTTCTGCCGCCATCGTGGTGTCCTCCCGCGCTGTCTCCGAGTCGAATCCCCGCTTTCCGCGTTGTTTTTGAACCACTCCGCCGACATATACCAAGTGCAGTACACTCGGGTATAGTCAGGCAGGCTCGGCTCCTCTCGCATAAAGGACGTACAGGACGCACAGGACGTGACCGCGAGAGGAGCCGAGTATACCCGAGTTTCCTGCGCTCGGTATATGTCGGCGCAGTGGTTCAAACACGGCGCGGGAAGCGGGTATCGGCGTATATCGCGCACCCACGATTTTGCCCTGATTTTAAGGGCAAAAAAGTGTGCGGTATACGCCGATAAATTCGGTACATATACCATAGTTTGTAGACACACAGGGGGTTATTTACGAAAGGCAAATCCACTTTGCACTACAATTGCACTGCCAGTACACTTGGAAGTGCAGTCGCTGTAAATCTGAGGGGAACATGCAAGGAAAACAAAAAACATAATTTTAGCTTTCACATGATTGTATGATAAAATCAGCAGAGCTTCCCTTATTTCAGATCTTCCCCTCAGATCTACAACGACTGCACTTACAAGTGCACTAGTAGTGCAAAGTGGATCTGCCTTTTGTAAATAACCCCCCATAAGTTTCAAACAAACCAATTAATATATGTGCAGCCAAACACTTATGTAGCACTACCCCCAAAGGAGCTGCTGGTTTAGATTTCGGGTCTACGCTCTGCCTATCAACCCCAGATGTTTGGCTCGAACTCTCCCTTGGCACAACTGGACAACCCAACGATTGTGGGACCCACCGGCAGTTGGGAACCACAATGATATCATACAGTAATAAAAATATAGTTAAACGTTATTACCTTGTACTGACCACCTGTCCAAATGGTAATAGATAAAGCTTCACTCAAAATGCAGTTTAACCAAGAAGTGTAGAAAAAGATGAAACAAAGTTAAACAAACAGCAGTTGACTTCTTACAGAGCCCTGCAAGAGTCAATAATAAAGATTAAGGAACAAGTTTGAATAATACAGACCAAAATCAGACCTGTGTGAGAACGCGGTGGAGGGATTTTCCCAATACAGTACTACCAGCACTGGAGTACCTCTCCACTAGTCCTCACCCTAGCTCTCAGGAACAACAATACTGTACAAAAAGAGTATAGAATAATTATGCTATGTATATGAGTCTATAATTCTTTAGCTCCCCCTAGCGGGCAGTTCTTAGACACGTGTCCTACTACGATAGCTTAGTTAGTCAGACTGAGTCCCGTAATCGTTCCTTCTGGTTAACTGAAGTCTTCGCTAGCTTTAGTTGGTGCATGTTCAGGGCCGGATTTCAGACAAGGCCACCGATGCCAGGCCTTGGGGCAGCAGTGGGTTAAGTGGCCGCTCTGCCTATCATCTCCGCCCGCTCCGCTCATCCTCCCCGCGCTCACTCATTGGAACGCTGCAAAGTCTCGGCAGTGGGTGAAGGGGCGGGGACAGCTCCGCCTATTCTGGCCGCCCTCACTCACGGGCACAGTCTCCTCCCGCCCGCACTCACGGGCACACTATATAGTCCTGGCTCCGCCCATATTCTCCGCCTGCCCCGCCCATTCTCCCCTCCCTCACCCACAGGCACACTGCAAAGTCTTGGCAGTGAGTGAAGGGGTGGGGGCGGATCCACCTATCCTCGCTGCCCTCACTCACGGGCACAGTCAATATCAAATACTGATTCCCCCAACACCACCACTGCTGCCACTGATACCCCCTACCACTATTACTGCCACTGATACCCCCACCACCACCATTACTGCCACTGATACCCCCCACCACCATCATTACTGCCACTGATACCCCCCACCACCACTATTACTGCCACTGATACCCCCCACCACCACCATTACTGCCACTGATACCCACCCACCACCATTACTGCCACTAATACCCCCACCACCACCATTACTGCCAATGATACCCCCCACCACCATTACTGCCACTGATACCCCCCACCACCATTACTGCCACTGATTCCCCCCCACACCACCACCATCACCACTAGTGAGACTGATACCCCCCACACCGTCACTAGTACCACTGATAACACCCCCACCACCACCACTGGTACCCCCACACCACCACCACTGATCCTATCCAGCAACCACCATCCCTGCCACTAATCCCACCCCCACCACTACCACTCATCTCATCCCATCTTGCCCAACCACCACCCTCACCACTGATCCCATCCTCCCACCACCGCTGCCACTCATTTCATCCAATGCCCCCCAACCACCACCCTTGCCACTGATCATATTCCCCCCCACACCTCTGCCACTCATCCCATTCAATCCCCCCTACCACTGATCCCACCCCTCAACCACCACCCTTGCCACTCATCCCATCTCCCCACCACCGCTGCCACTCATCCCATCTCTCCCTCACCGCTGCCACTGATCCTATCCCCACCCAACCACCACTGCTGCAAATCACAAGTAATATTATTTATTTTTTGGTGGGAGGGGGTTTATTATAATTATTTATTTTTACCTAATTTCTATCACGGGGGGGGGGGGGGGCGGCTTTGAAGGACCCGGCCTTGGGGCGGCAAAGGGAGTAAATCCGAGCCTGTGCATGTTAACAATTTGTAATCCACTAGGTATGAGGGAAAATAGAAACGAACATTCAAAGTAAATATAACGCGTGCTGGCGACACAGGCGCCAATTCCTTCAATGCACAGTCACTGCCACCTTCCTGCGATACAGTTATTACATTGTTGGCCAGGTGCCCTTCTCACCTAATGAGACCTCGCCTCTCTGGTACGCTCCGTCTGTAGTGTCCCGGTTCTCGCGTCTCTCTGTAACTGGCAGTCTCTGGTCCTCCGCGCAGTCATCACAAAATGCTGGTGGACAGGCGACTCTGGTTGCCGTGGAATGTAGGCCAACCACTGCGTCAAGGATCCCCCTCAGGATAGGCGATCCACGCTGGCGACTGTAGGCCCAGGCTTCTGAGGCCTAGGCGCCCTTGAAGCAGGTCTCAGCACAGGCTTCATGCTAGCTAGAAGTTGCCGTCCCAAGAGACCGGATGCAAGCCTCCCCTTCCTTTGAGTAGCTCCTCTCAGAAGGCTGTGCATGATGCAATGCTCTTTGGGTAGCACAGTAGCACTGTGGGTATCATAGTCTGTTAAACACCCAAGGCAATGGTGTCTTTATCTCCCTGTACTTCAAGGCCCATAATGCATTGGTGTGATGTAATTAAACTGAACAAGTGGCGGCAGTATAACAATTGACCACCAGAGGGAGCTGAGTTCCTTCTCAATTACAAACTGTAGTTTATCGGTCACATTGCAAAGTGACACCTTGCTACACTTATATTAACACAGATGGGCTGCATGTACACATTTCCAGCCTGAAAGAGGAGAGAGAGCTGGCTGTCATGTCTACATGGGCTTTTTCACCCCTACCCCCTCCTTCTCCCTTTTATCACTGACTAAGTAATGTAACGTGAACTGACACACACAGAGCTCTGCATTCAGCAGCCTCTCTCGTGCCCCAATTGACCGGAAGTGGAAAACCAATTATAGGCACAGTTAAAACAGCCAATGGGAGAGACTGTACTGAACTGCAGGGAAAGCTGCAATAGATTCTGGGACATTCAATTCCCAAACAAAACAGCCCCATAGACTGGTATACAGGGATAAATACAAATCCCAGCAGGCTTTGCTGACAAGAAAGTAAAAGACTCCATTTTGTGTTCTGAGGTAAAAGTCAGCCGATGAGGGAGTGAGATAGACACAGACATGATCTGAGGGGCTGCTGTTACCCATGGAGGGAATCCATCCAGCCACATTTCCAGAGGTTGGTGTGCTGATCCTGCCACGGTTCCAGGAGTCGGACGGCGATGGACATCCAGCCCGAGAGGGATCCCAGCTATATCTCCAGGTGTTCCTGAGTGCATGGGCCGATCCAGTTACAAAGTGGCCAGTCGGGTTTTTCAGGAAACTGGTCGCTTGATCTTTTGGTCGCAGAGCGGGTGTTTGCCCATCTTTAAAAACATGGTAGTCAAGCAATATTGCCTTATCAGTGCCCACATTTGTAGGAACACTTGCACCCTGCTGAACAGTGACTACATTCCGCTTTGCCCATCAGGATACTACTAGCATCCTACATCTCATTTTTGCCTACCAGGATACTTTCAAGTACCCCTTTCTTTATCCTGCTCAACAGGACAGCAAGTGCAACAACGCCAGGCTAGCTGAAGACCCTGGATATCACCATTGTCAGGACCCTTTCTGTTACTCCTTCAGTATCAGTAATTTAGTGATCCCAGTGACTACCTTTAAAGGGGAACTCTCACATTAAATGGTAAAGTGATAAATTGCATTTGTGGCCTATTGCCTCACATTTAAAGCGGAGTTCCACTCAAAAGTGGAACTTCCGCTTAATCCACTCCTCGCCCCCTTACATGCCACATTTGGCATGTCATTTTCTTGGGGGGGGGGAGTGGGGGCTTCAGGAGGAGTGGGACTTCCTGTCCCACTTCCTCCTTCTGCCCAGGGACCACTAAGGCGATACGTCATATCGCCTTTTAGCGGCCCCTCCCTGTAGGCGATCACCTGGGACACGTGACAGGTCCCAGGCGATCGCCTGTCCAATCAGGGAGCGCTGCACTGCGCAGTGGGTGCCCGGCCGTGAAGCCGAAAGCTGTCACGGCCGGGTGCCCACAGTTGCAGTGGAGGCGCCGGCGGTGAAGGGGGGGGCCAGAATGAAGCTCCCAGCGGCACATCGCTGGACCGTGGAACAGATAAGTGTATGTTTATTAAAAGCCAGCAGCTGCACTTTTTGTAGCTGCTGACTTTTAATAAACATAAAAGAAAGGCTGGAACTCCCCTTTAATTGCCTGGGTCTGTGATTTCAGGATTTGAGGGAAACAGACTGACTGTTGTTAAGTCAGATCAGTTCCCCTTTATGCCATGAGTACATGGGCCAATCTAGACCTATTTAAAGGGGTTGTAAAGACAAAAATATTTTCCTCTTAAATTAAAGTCTGACAGTAGCTGATAAAGTAAAAAGTAATGTTTTGCATTATAACTAGTTTGATACCTGTTAAAATCGAGCTGTTTTATTCACTTCCGTCACTCCTGAATCGTTATTCTCACTGACTTCCTGGTTTGCGGTGCGCATTCACATACCCCCAACTGTCCCTGATTTTGAGGGACTGTCCCTGATTTGGAGCAATGTCCCTCTGTCCCTCATTCTCTTCATTTGTCCCTCATTTTGGTCTGATCTATATAGTTGTATATAAAATGCACTTTTTATCTATCAAAAAGTGCTTCCCAGAGCTAAACCTTTCATCTGATTTCTAAATGGCTGCATTTCTAAATTCCAAAAGCCAATATAAAGTAATAGTAGTGGTAAAAAAATCACTTGTGGGTTTAACCAATCATATTTTTTTTTGTAAAATTCTTCTTTAAGGGGGTGTGGCAAGGGGTGTGTGATATGCCTGCCTACTTTTGCTGATAGGTATCCCTCATTCCCAGCTCAGAAAGTTGGGAGGTATGCATTCATTCTTGCTACATCACGGCCTAATGGGAACTACAGTTCCCATTAGGCTTAGCCTCCATGCCTGTGAGGGATAAGAGAGCATCTTCACACAGGGCTGTAGTCATAGGGAGGGGGTGAGCACATTCTGCTTTCCACCATGCAAAACGGCTCAGATGCTGGTGGAAAGCAAAAAGAGGAGAAACAGGAAATGGCATTTTCAAACCTGGATTACTGTATTTTGGAGGTCAAAAGGAAAAACGAGGTAAGTGATATTTAAATGCTCTAGCTTACAGCAATCAATTGATCTAATAAAAAACGAACCTTTAGTGTTCCTTTAAGTTGTTTGACTGTGTTTGAAGTCTGCATTTTGGGTTTCATTAACACTATTAAATATCACAGTTAGCCATTCTTGACTATTAAGTTACCGGATCACTGTTTGTTTGATTGTGGAAAGTCTCCCAGTAAACAAACTTCCTGTTCACTGCATCTTTGTCTGTTTCATTGTGTTTGAAAGTACACTGTTTGCTGGGTGTGCCAGAGGAGCTGAGTGAGGCCCGGTTCACACTTGTGTAATGCGAGAACACTGCAAATCCACTGCGGGTTCCCGCATCGCACCCAACACACACGGCAGTTTAAGCTGCCATATGCGAACTGCTGGGGAGTGTCATTATATCTTAACGACACCCCGATTTCAGCTCGCGTATCGCAGTGCGAACTGACACACATGCGATCCGATTCTGGTCCGAACATAAAAAAGGATCCCGTGCGTCTTTGGACCGAATGCGGTGCCATATCAGCCATACTATGTGTATGGCTGATATGGCACCGCACAGACATCGCATGTAATGTGAACAGCAGTGCGCTGCGGATTACATCCGAATTACATGTGATGTCTGGCATTGCACAAGTGTGAACCGGGCCTAATGGACTGAACAAACAAAAGAAGCTTCTTCGGGGGTATCGCTACATATACTTTTTGGGATTTTTTTTTTTTACCAAAGACATGTAGCATAATACATTTTGGCCATATATTTTGTGAAGAAATTTCATTTTATTGGAATATTTTTTTTAAATATAAAGTAGAAAATATTTATTTTTTTCCTTTCATTTTTGGTCTTTTTCATCTTTATAGCAAAAAATTAAAAACACAGTGGTGATCAAATGCCAAAAGAAAGCTCTGTTTGTGTGTATATGTTGCATGACCGAGTTATTGCCAGTTAAAGTAACATAGTGTTGGTCTGGTCATTAAGGGAGTAAAACCTTCTGGAGGATAAGTGGTTATAGTATTAAAAATAGAACTGGTTGAGGAACAGCCAAAACTCTCTTACTAAGGTGAGGTTATGGAAGACAGTTTCATATCACAGGTCATACACCGTGGCAAGAATGAGCACGGCAACAACACACAAGGTAATTTTACTGCATCAGCAAGATCTCTCCTAGGCAGGGGTGGGCAATTATTTTTTCGATGGGGCCACATGAGAAACTAAAAATATTTTGGAGGGCCGGGCCAAAAGGCTAAACTCAATACTGCATAAAATCAATTGTATTTCTTTATAAAAAAGCAGTAAATATCATTGTTGGACAACTGGTACGAGTACTTGTTATAGACATGGCACAGGAGGGGGACAGAGGCTGGGGACATGGCACAGGAGGGGGACAGAGGCTGGGGACATGGCACAGGAGGGGGACAGAGGCTGGGGACATGGCACAGGAGGGGGACAGAGGCTGGGGACATGGCACAGGAGGGGGACAGAGGCTGGGGACATGACACAGGAGGGGGACAGAGGCTGGGGACATGACACAGGAGGGGGACAGAGGCTGGGGACATGACACAGGAGGGGGACAGAGGCTGGGGACATGACACAGGAGGGGGACAGAGGCTGGGGACATGACACAGGAGGGGGACAGAGGCTGGGGACATGACACAGGAGGGGGACAGATGCTGGGGACATGACACAGGAGGGGGACAGAGGCTGGGGACATGACACAGGAGGGGGACAGACGCTGGGGACATGACACAGGAGGGGGACAGACGTTGGGGACATGACACAGGAGGGGGACAGACGCTGGGGACATGACACAGGAGGGGGACAGATGCTGGGGACATGACACAGGAGGGGGACAGACGCTGGGGACATGACACAGGAGGGGGACAGATGCTGGGGACATGACACAGAAGGGGGACAGACGCTGGGGACATGGCACAGGAGGGGGACAGATGCTGGGGACATGACACAGGAGGGGGACAGACGCTGGGGACATGACACAGGAGGGGGACAGAGGCTGGGGACATGGCACAGAGGCTGCAAATAAATTATCATATCACTTCTTCACATCATCAGTATGCTGTGTCTTCCTCCTGTGCCCCTTTCACCTCTCCACAGATCTGACCTCTGATGATGTCTAGGTAGGATAGCACTTCACACTCTGCTGCTGGACTGAGGAGGACTCACCAGACAAGGCCAGGGCAGTGGCACTGAGGGCAGGCAGCAGGCGTCGCAAGGAGTCCTACTCCAACGAAGAGAGTGGAGACCAGGGTCCACTCCAGGTCCGGGCACCAGCATGGCGGCTGGCCGACTGCTACAGTCAGTCAGTCGAGCGGGCAGAGCAGGCAGGCGCACTGGTCGGTCTCCGTCTGCCTTCACTCAGTCCACTCCGTCACAGTGGGGGTGCGTCTGCAGTGTGTCCACTACATCTGCTGCTGTGTGCTATCCCGCCGGTGCCGCTCTCCACAGAGTCCACACATTCTACGATGTTCCTCAGTTTCCCCGCGCTGCTCTTTTGAATAGGCTGGCAGCAGTGTTGTTAGTGCGAAAATGCGCTTTGATAATTGGCTGCGCGGCGGGTGGTGGTGGGCTGGGCGGTCAGAGAGGGCGAGGCTATGCATAATGTAGGAGGACTAGACGCTGCCTGCGCTGCGGCTCACATTCGGATCTTTTTACGGGCACATTTCCCTTATTACGGACTTTTACGAACAGGGAAAAAGTGCCTTTTATTTACGTACTGTCCGTAATTCTACGGACGGTTGGCAACACTGCCCGGGGGCCGGATTAAAAGGTCTGCCGGGCCGTATACGGCCCGCGGGCCGTAGTTTGCCCAGGTCTGCTCCTAGGCAAACATTTCAAAGTAGACTGGGGTTTTAAGTTGTGCCGTTCAAGCTCGTTTGAAAAAGCACAAAGAAATTGGCTGCGTTGAAGACCGTAGAAGTGGTCAGCCAAGGAAAGTTAAACTGTTACTAAACCCACAACAGTAAAATCAGTCTGTATATGCAGTAAAGCATGCTTGTTATACTCACTGTGGAACCTAAGAGATTAATCCAGCGAATTGTGTAAAAAGGCTGTTTGGTGTCTTCTTTGATCCTCCCCTTCTTCCACTGTCCCCAATTAATCTCCTGATAGCACAGAGCACTTGGGGGCATGAAATTACTAACAAGAAACTAGATATAAATTCCATACCGCGCTCATAAATCACAACTATGTGTAACAAATAATAAAGTCTATAAAACCACCACCAAATTCTTCAATCCAATTGAAAAGTGGAGTATTCTACCGATATTTAGGCAAACATCCTATGCACCAGATCACCCTGACACCCATTACAGGAAGTCAAATGAGCATGGGTAAATGAAGATGTATCCTCCAGTATAATACGCTCCCCAAACGGTAAGTCCGCCATCGATAATGTTAACATGAATCAAAGGGAGAAGAGAAGACTCCTCATAGTGTAATATGTAGAAAATGTATTTATAAATAAATTTATAAATGAGAAGTATGCCGATTGCATTCCACCTGCGCTCCAGATAGATGACGTAAATTACCAATCACGCTCGATCCAACCTGATGCATTTCGTCAGTAACATCTGACGTCATTAGGGGTCATGAAATCGGACCAGTCAATTCCTCCGTACATTTATATAAAATCACCATACGTTGGATATCCAATCCACTCCAATCCTCAGTAACGATTCCAAATAATCAACTGGAATTTAATATATAATCAAAAATACTGTTAAATTAATTATATGTGATATTATTAAAATAATTTAATTAAAATAAATTAATTAAACAAATATCCAGCGCACCCTCTGGTGGTGTCCTGAATACATGAGCATAATAAAAAGGCATCCTATGAAAAAGGAGCGCCATCTAGTAGATAAATAAAATACTTCCTTCAACATTATTCCAAATTGAATAATAAAATTCATAATGATTTAATAAGGATAGGAAATGATTGGAACACCATAACAATCATTAATTAGAGATGTAACAATTCAGATCAATGTTCATATTTATGCCAGCTGGATACAAAGTATTTAACTTATAAATCCATTCGGTCTCGTTTTTGAACACTCATTGTTTCATGCTACCCCCCCCCTCTCCTCCAATGGGGTAGTACCTTATCAATACCGCAAAACGAGATCAAACTAAGATCTTGATTGTGTTGAGTTCTAAAATGATTGGACAAACTATGTTTTGAGAACTCATTTTTAATATTGTTGAGCCGCTCTTTAATTCTAATCCCCAATTTCCTGGTCGTGTGCCCCACATATTGGAGCCCACACAGACAGGAGATCAGGTAAATTTACATGGGTGGAATCACAGGAAATTAACTTATCTATTTTGTATTGTTTGGCAGTACTCAAAGATGTAAAGATCTTTTTCTTTATATTTTTGTTGTCCTACAGTCTTTACACCTTTTGCAATGATAGAAGCCTATAGAGTCTAAAAGGGTGCAAATCTTTTTAGGGGGATTATAAATGTTTGGTGAAATCCTATTCCTTAAAATAGGTGCATGAATGTGGGTTGTTTAGGGAGAAAGCCTGCCAGGGTTTTGCCAATCATTTCTTACAATCTGTTCAAAGGACCTGTAATCCCTATTGAAGTCAATCAAAAACACTGCGCTGTTCCTAATATCATTGGACCTTTTGGGTTTGTCCGTCAACAAACACTGTTGGTCCATATTCAATACCTGTGCCTGAATGGATGCCAGTATATCCTCCCGATAGCCCTTCTCTTTAAATGTATTCACCACCAGTTCTGATTGTTGGACATAATCTTCTATATTGGCGCAATTGCACCGAATACGCATAAGTTGTCCCTTGGGGATAGCCCTCAACCACTTAGGGTGGTGGCAGCTGGACGTAGGAATGTAAACATTCCGATCAGTCTCTTTAAAAAATGTTTTAGTGTTAATACAACCATTGGACTTGGTAAGTACCAGATCCAAAAAATTGATATGATGCAGGTCCCACGTTCCAGTAAAGTTTTTCTCCATACTACTATTCCAGAGAATGACAATGTCATCAATGTACCATTTGTACAAAGTTACCTCTGGAATGTGTTTGTTATATATAGCTTGTTTCTTCCACTGACTCAAAGAAGGTTAGCTATACTGGGGTCATATTTGGCCCCCATGGCTACACCTTTTGATCTGATTGTAATAAGAGCCCTCGTGCCAAAATGAGTTATTAGTCATAGCCAGGTCCCCGCCGGCGCGCGCGGCATTGCTCCAGAACCGGTGCGCGTGCCCGGCGGCCGCCTTGACTGCCGGGCACCCGCGATTGCCCGCAAACACGGCAGGACCGTGGATCTGTGTTTGTAAACACACAGATCCATGTCCTGTCAGGGGTCAGGAGACCGATGTGAGTTCCCAGTACAGAGGAACACAGACTGGTCTCCTCCCCCTACAGTTAGAATCACTCACTAGGGAACATATTTAATCCCTTCAGCGCCCCCTAGTGTTAACCCCTTCCCTGCGAATCACATTTATACAGTAGTCAGTGCAGTTTTATAGCACTAATCTCTGTAAAAATGTAAATGGTCCTAAAAATGTGTCAAAAGTGTCCAACATGTCCGTTGCAATGTCACGGTCACAATAAAAATTGCAGATTGCGATTTTTTTCACCAAAAATATGTAGAAGAATACGTATCGGCCTAAACTGTGATTTTTTTTTATCGATTTTTTGGGGATATTTATTATAGCAAAAAGTAAAAAATATATATTTTTTTCAAAATCGCTCTATTTTTGTTAATAGCGCAAAAAATAAAAACTGCAGAGGTGATCAAATACCACAAAATGAAAGCTCTATTTGTGGGGATAAAAAGGACGTCAATTTTGTTTGGTAGCCACGTCGCACGACCGCGCAATTTTCAGTTAGAGCGATGCAGTGCCGAATCGCAAAAAGTGCTCTGGTAAGAAAGGGGGTAAATTCTTCCTGGGCTGAAGTGGTTAACCACTTGTCAACAGCCCTCCGTCGTTATACGTCGGCTGTTTGAAGAGGAATACCGTTCTTATGGCAGATGCCATACCCCGGTATCCTCTTCTTCAGCGGGGTGGTCGCGTTTCAGATAAAAGCGGATTTGCCGCAAGATCACTTTTATCGGGGGCGAGAAAGGCCCGCCCCTCCCGCTGCACTCCAGTCATCTCCGCCACATACCGGAGCCGTCGGTAGTGGCTCAGACGATCGGGGACTTTCCCCCCAACAACCTAGAGCCAAGTGAAGGAAAGATGGCCCCCGCTCGGCTCCATAGCATTGGAGGGCGGAAGCAATGTCAAACGTCACTTCAGCCAATTGGTCTGAAAGGGGAATTTTTTAATTAAAATGACATTGAATTTTATATTACTGCATTTTAGCGTAACTATTAAATCTGAGGTCTTTTTTGACCCCATATCTCACATTTAAGAGGTCCTGTCGTGCTTTTTTTCTATTACAAGTTTACATAGGAATAAAAGTGACCCAAAATATTTTTTTAAAAGACAGTGTAAAAATAAAAAATAAAATAATTTATTTTTTTCCTTTAACCACCTCAATACTGCACGCCATCATATGACGTCCTGGTATTGAGGGGGGGGGGGGATATCTGAATGATGCCTGCAGCTACAGGCATCATTCAGATATCCTTCTTTTCAGCCGGCAATTCTGCGCACCATGAGAACGATTATAGCGGCAGTTCCGCCACTTGATCGTTCTTATAGGCGACGGCCCCCCTCCCGCCACCATCCGGTGCTTCTCCGGGCTCTCCTGTGCCATCAGGGGCCCGGAGAATGAATCGGCCGGCGCCTGGATGACGAGGATAGAGATTTCATCTCTATGACCATCAGAGGCCCGGGCGTGACGTTATGATGTCACGCCCAGGTACCCGGAAGTAAACAAAGCCGCAATCGCGGCTGTCGGCATGAGATCAGTGAATTTTTTTTTCACAATCTCATGCTTTCAAGCCTGGAGGAGAGATGTGGAGTCTCCATAAAGAGGACCTGTCACAATAGATTCCTATTACAAGGGTTGTTTACATTCCTTGTAATAGGAATAAAAGTGATACAATTTTTTTTTTTTAAAAAGGTGTAAAAATAAAACAAATTAAGTAAAAAAAAAAAACGCCCCTGTCCCCGGTAGCTTGTGCTCAGAAGCAAACACACACGTAAGTCACATATGTAAACACCGTTCAAACCACACATGTGAAGTATTGCCTTGTGCATTAGAGCGTGTACAATAATTCTAGCACTAGACCTCCTCTGTAACTCTAAACTGGTAACCTGTAAAAAAAATTCAAGCGTAGTTTATGGAGATTTTTAAGTACCGAAGTGTGACGCCAATCCATGAGTGTGCGCAATTTTAAAGCGTGACAAGTTAGGTATCCATTTACTCGGTGTAACATAATCTTTCACAATGTACAAAAAAATTGGTCTAACTTTACTGTTTTGTTATTTTTAAATTCATTAAACATTTTTTTTTTCCCAAAAAAAGGCATTTGAAAAATTATTGCGCAAATACCATGCGAGATAAAAAGTTGCAATGACCGCCACTTAAGTCCCTAGGGTGTCTGCTAAAATATATATATATATATATATATATATATATATATATATATATATATATATATATAATGCTTGGGGGTTCTGAGTAATTTTCGAGCAAAAACATGGAGGAGAGAAGTGCCAGAATAGGCCCGGTATTGAGGTGGTTAAAGTGCCCCTTCCTACCGAGCTTGCGGGCAGAAGCGAACGCATACGTCAGTCGCGCCCGCATATGAAAATGGTGTAAAAACCACACATGTGAGGCATAGCCGTGATTGCAATAATTCTAGCACTAGACTTCTTCTGTAACTCAAAACTTGTAACCTGTAGACATTTTTAACCACTTCCATACCGGGCCTATTTTGGCACTTCTCTCCTACATGCATAAAGCATAATTTTTTTGTTAGAAAATTACTCAGAACCCCCAAACACTATATATGTTTTTTTAGCAGACACCCTAGGGAATAAAATGCCGGCCATTGCAACTTTTTATCTCGCACAGTATTTGCGCAATAATTTTTCAAACGCCTTTTTTTTGGGAAAAGAAACGGTTTTGTGAATTAAAAAATAACAAAACAGTAAAGTTAGCCCAATTTTTTTGTATAATGTGAAAGATGAAGTTACGCCGAGTAAATAGATACCTAACATGTCACGCTTTAAAATTGCGCACACTCATGGAATGGCGCCAAACGTCAGTACTTAAAAATCTCCATAGGCGTCGCTTATTTTTTTTTTACAAGTTACAAATTTAGAGTTACAAAGTAGGTCTAGTGCTAAAATTGTTGCTGGCGCTCTAACGCACGCAGCGATACCTCACATGTGTGGTTTGAATGACGTTTACATATGTGGGCGGGACTTACGTGTGTGTTCGCTTCTAAACGCGAGCTACCGGGTATAGGGGCGTTTAAAAAAAATATATATATATTATTTTATTTTTTATTTTACTAAATTCCTTTTATTTTTACACTTTTTTTGTCATTTTTTTTTTTGATCACTTTTATTCCTATTACAAGGAATGTAAACATCCCCTGTAATAGGAATGGTTTGTGACAGGTACTCTTTATGGAGAGATGCGGGGTCAATAAGACCCCCCATCTCTCCTCCAGGCTGGAAAGCATTAGATCGTGAAAAAAAATTCACCAATCTAATGCTTTCAGCCGCGATTGCGGCTGTGTTTACATTCCAGGACCCGGGCGTGATGTCATAACATCGCGCCCGGGCCTCCGACGATCATAGAGATGACCGGTGACCATCTGGTCACCAGTCTACTCTATGGTTTCCATCGGACGCCGGCGGATCGTTTCTCCGGGTCTCCGATGGCAAAGGAGAGCTCGGAGAAGCACCGGATGGCGGTGGGAGGGGGGGGCGTCCCCTCCCGCCGCCTATAAGAACGATCAAGCAGCGGAACCGCCGCTATGATCATTCTTATGGTGCAGGGATTCGTCGGCTGAAGAGATGGATATCTGAATGATGCATGTAGCTGCAGGCATCTTTCAGATATCCCCACTGAAAGTCCAGGACGTCATATGACATCCTTGGGCGGGAAGTGGTTAAACATCGCCTATGGGGATTGTTAAGGGTCAAAGGGCCAGATCCACAAAAGGGATACGCAGGCGTATCTGCTGATATGCCGTCATATCCCTGTTTCTATCTATGCGGCTGATTCATAGAATCAGTTACGCATAGATATCCCTAAGATCCGACATGTGTAATTGTTTTACACTGTCGGATCTTAGGATGCAGTACCGCGGCCGCCGCTGGGGGGAGTTTGCGTCGTAAACCAGCGTCGGGTATGCAAATTAGGAGTTACGGCGATCCACGACGGTTTTTCGCGTTCGCTACGTCGCCGCTAGTATAGTTTCCCGTCGCAAATTTACACTTTTTTTTTGCTGCCCTAACTTTAGTCAGCAAGTGTACTGCTGTCTAAAGTATGGCCGTCGTTCCCGCGTCGAAATTTAAAAATCAACGTCGTTTGCGTAAGCCGTCCGGGAATACGGAATTACGATACGCGGCTAAAGCACGGCAGGAGTTCGGAAACGGAGCATGCGCAGTACGTCCGGCGCGGGAGCGCGCCTAATTTAAATGGGACTCGCCCCATTTGAATTGGCCCGCCCTGCGATGGCCGGATTTAGGATACACCAGGTAAGTGCTTTGTGGATCGGGCACTAGCTTGGAAATTTTTTTGTAGCTGCTGACTTTTAACCACTTGACAACTGGGCACTTAAACACCCTTAATAACCAGACCAATTTTCAGCTTTCGGTGCTCTCACATTTTGAATGACAATAACTCAGTCATACAACACTGTAACCAAATGAAATTTTTGTCCTTTTTTTCCCACAAATAGAGCTTTCTTTTGGTGGTATTTGATCACCTCTGCGGTTTTTATTTTTTCCGCTAATAATGAAAAAAGAACGAAAATTTTGTAAAAAAATGAATTTTTTTTCATTTCTATTATAACATTTTGCAAAAAATGAATTTTTCTTCATAAATTTGGCCTAAAATGTATACTGCTACATATCTTTGGTTAAAAAAAAAAAAAAATGAGTTATTATTTAGTCTGGGTGAAAGTTATAGGGTCTACAAGCTATGGTACCAATTACTGAAAATGTATCAATTTGATCACATCTGAAGTACTGACGGCCTTTCTCATTTCTTGAGACCCTAACATGGCAGAAAAGTACAAATACCCCCTAAATGACCCCTTTTTGGAAAGAAGACATTCCAAGGTATTTAGAAAGAGGCATGGTGAGTTTTTTGAAGTTGTAATTTTTTCCCACAATTCTTTTCAAAATCAAGTTTTTTTTTATTTTTATTTTTTTTCCACAAAAGTTTCATATTAGCAGGTTATTTCTCGCACACAGCATATTCATACCACAAAATACACCCCAAAACACATTCTGCTATTCCTCCCGAGTATGGCGATACCACATGTGTGAGACTTTTACACAGCGTGGCCACATACAGAGGCCCGACATGCAGGGAGCACCATCAGGCGTTCTGGAACACCCAGACCAATTCTGACATTCCTCTCCTACATGTAAAAATCATCATTTATTTGCTAGAAAATTACATAGAACCCAAAAACATTATATATGCTTTTTTAGCAAAGACCCTAGAGAATACAATGGCGGTCGTTGCAACTTTTTATCGCGCATGGTATTTGCACAGCAATTTTTCGAACGCATTTTTTGGGGAAATAAAACAGTTTTGTGCTTTTTAAAAAAAAAAACATTAAAGTTAGCCCAATGTTTTTGCATAATATGAAAGATGAAGTTACGCCAAGTAAATAGATACCCAACATGTCACCCTTCAATATTGCACACGCTTGTGGAATGGCGCCAAACTTCGCTACTTAAAAATCCCCATAGGCGACGTTTTAAATGTTTTTACTGGTTACATGTTTTTAGTTACAGAGGAGGTCTAGGGCCAAAATGATTGCTCTCGCTCTAACGTTCGCAGCGATACCCCACATGTGTGGTTTGAACACCGTTTTCATATGTGGGCGGGACTTACGTACACATTCGCTTCTGTATACGAGCACCCGGGAACAGGGGCGCTTTAAATATTTTTATTTTATTTTTATTGTTCATTTTACTTTATTTATTTTAGTTTGACACGTTTTTCCCCAAAAATAAAATGTTTTGATCACTTTTATTCCAATTACAAGGAATGTAAACATCCCTTGTAATAGAAATATAGCATGACAGGTCCTCTTTACAGTGAGATATGGGGTCAATAAGACCCCACATCTCACCTCTAGGCTGGGAAGCCTGAAAAAAAAAAAAAAAAAAAAAAACGATCCTGGCTTCGATCGCAGCGGTGAGTCAGAAGAAGCACCGGAGGGCGAAGGGAGTGGGGACGTCCACTTTTGCCTCCCGTAAGAACGATCAAGAGGCGGAACAGCCGCCATGATCGTTCTTATGGTGTAGGGAATCGCTGGCTGAAAAAAATGATATCTGAATGATGCCTGTAGCTGCAGGCATCATTTAGATATCCCTGCACAAAGTCAAGGACCTCATATGACGTGGGCGGGAAGTGGTTAAAACACATTTTTTTCTGGGTATTGCAGAGTATTGGCCGGGGTATTGCAGAGTATTGGTGTTGGGGTATTGCAAAGTATTGGTGCGGGGGTATTGCAAAGTATTGGCCGGGGTATTGCAAAGTATTGGCCGGGGTATTGCAAAGTATTGGCCGGGGTATTGCAAAGTATTGGTGCGGGGGTATTGCAGAGTATGGTGCGGGGGTATTGCAGAGTATTGTGTGGGGGGTATTGCAGAGTATTGTGTGGGGGGTATTGCAGAGTATTGTGTGGAGGGTATTGCAGAGTATTGTGTGGAGGGTATTGCAGAGTATTGTGCGGGGGGTATTGCAGAGTATTGTGCGGGGGTATTGCAGAGTATTGTGCGGGGGTATTGCAGAGTATTGTGCGGGGGGTATTGCAGAGTATTGTGCGGGGGGTATTGCAGAGTATTGGTGCGGGGGTATTGCAGAGTATGGTGCGGGGGTATTGCAGAGTATTGTGTGGGGGGTATTGCAGAGTATTGCGTGGAGGGTATTGCAGAGTATTGCGCGGGGGTATTGCAGAGTATTGCGCGGGGGTTTTGCAGAGTATTGCGCGGGGGGTATTGCAGAGTATTGCGCGGGGGGTATTGCAGAGTATTGCGCGGGGGGTATTGCAGAGTATTGCGCGGGGGGTATTGCAGAGTATTGCGCGGGGGGTATTGCAGATTATTGCGCGGGGGGTATTGCAGAGTATTGCGCGGGGGGTATTGCAGATTATTGCGCGGGGGGTATTGCAGATTATTGCGCAGGGGGTATTGCAGAGTAATTGCGCAGGGAAGGCAGAGCATTGCAGAGTATTGCGCAGGGAAGGCAGAGTATTGCAGGGGGTTAATGCAGAGTATTGCACAGGGAAGGCAGAGTATTGCAGGGGGTTAATGCAGAGTATTGCACAGGGAAGGAAGAGTATCTCAGGGGGTTAATGCAGAGTATTGCACAGGGAAGGAAGAGTATTGCAGGGGGTTAATGCAGAGTATTGCACAGGGAAGGCAGAGTATTGCAGGGGTTAATGCAGAGTATTGCACAGGGAAGGAAGAGTATTGCAGGGGGTTAATGCAGAGTATTGCACAGGGAAGGAAGAGTATCTCAGGGGGTTAATGCAGAGTATTGCACAGGGAAGGAAGAGTATTGCAGGGGGTTAATGCAGAGTATTGCACAGGGAAGGCAGAGTATTGCAGCGGTTAATGCAGGGATGGCTGAGCAGGGATGGATGGATCTGTGACTGCAATAGTCACAGATCCATCCCACACTGCTGCTGCCATCCGCGCTCTCCTCTCACACTGTACCGATCGGTACAGCGAGAGGAGGGAGGAACCGGCGTCATCAAATGACGCCGGTTTGTTTACCTGTGATCGCGCCGTCATTGGACGGCGCGATCACATGGTAAAAGACCGCGGTTGTCGGTCAGTTACCGAGATCTGTGTAGCGCCGGGTCTCATAGACCCGGCGCGCACAGAATTTTCAGTGTGCGCGCCCGAGGCGGCGCGCATTACTGCTTCTGGTGGGCGCCGTTAAATAACGGCGACCCCCAGTTAAGCAACCACCTTGCCGCCGTTTTATGACGGCGGCTGGTGGTTAAGTGGTTAATAAACTTAAAAAAAAGGTGGAAAACCCCTTTAAGTGGTTAAAGGCATATTGCAAGTCAATAAAAAATAATTTATGGAAAAGAAAAACACCACAAGTATACATTTAAAATATTAGATTTTTATGTCTTTTACATACATTTTATTTGAGTTGTGACAACTGTGGCAAAATATAAGTGATTTCTATTTTAATTAGTTTCTCTCGCAGCTATTTGCTCAGTTCCTGTCCTGTGGCCCAGCCCTATAGCACACGAGGCTGACTGATGTTGCGGTGCGCTAGAACAGGCCAGGGGAGGCCTTTGAGGGGACCCTGATGGTATTTTCCCTCTTGGCCTACACTCAGAGAATTACGGACCTCTGGAATTTTTCCTTATGTGAATGATGTGTCAGTGTATACTGCTGACTCACTATCTTCTGACTTGGGAAAATCCCACTGGGCTGGAGGGTGACATAAGAACATCTGCAAGTCAAACGCAGTGATCGTCACTCTGAGCTCTTGGGTAAACTCAGTGCAGCACATACCCCCTCAGACTCAGTACAGACTCCTCACTCCCAACCCCCTCAGACTCAGTACAGACTCCTCACTCCCAACCCCCTCAGACTCAGTACAGACTCCTCACTCCCACCCCCTCAGACCCAGTACAGACTCCTCACTCCCACCCCCTCAGACTCAGTACAGACTCCTCACTCCCAACCCCCTCAGACCCAATACAGACTCCTCACTCCCACCCCCTCAGACCCAGTACAGACTCCTCACTCCCACCCCCTCAGACCCAGTACAGACTCCTCACTGCCAACCCCCTCAGACCCAGTACAGACTCCTCACTCCCACCCCCTCAGACCCAGTACAGACTCCTCACTCCCACCCCCTCAGACTCAGTACAGACTCCTCGCTGCCAACCCCCTCAGACTCAGTACAGACTCCTCACTCCCAACCCCCTCAGACTCAGTACAGACTCCTCACTCCCAACCCCCTCAGACTCAGTACAGACAGACTCCTCACTCCCAACACCGACCTCTTAGTACAGAGGCCATAGAAATGACAAGCTAGGTGTTATAAGAAACTGGAGATTAATAGCTGGATTCACGTAGATGGGCCTAACGTTAGGAAAGCGTAGCCTATCTCATATACGCTACGCCGCCGTAAGTTAGAGAGGCAAGTGCTGTATTCACAAAGCACTTGCGTCCTAAGTTACCGCGGCGTAGCGTAAATGTGCCGGCCTAAGCGCGCCTAATTCAAATTGTGAAGAGGTGTTTTATGCTAATGAATCGTGACCCGACGTGATTGACGTTTTTAACGAACGGCGCATGCGTTGTCCGTGGACATATCCCAGTGCGCATGCTCCAAATTACGCCGCAAAGACTTATTGGTTTCGACATGAACGTAAATTGCGCCCAGCCCCATTCACGGACAACTTACGCAAACGTAAATTCGACGCGGTTCCAACGTCCATACTTAACATTGGCTGCGCCATCTTTTTGGTGGAATATCTTTAGGCCTGAAAAAGCCTTACGTAAACGGCGTATCTTTACTGCGACAGACGAGTGTACGTTCGTGAATAGGCGTATCTCGCTGATTTACGTATTCTAGGCGTAAATTAGCGTACACGCCCCTAGCGGCCGGCCTAAATAGACAGCTAAGATACGACGGCGCCCGCGGTCGTATCTTAGCTAGATTTAAGTGTATCTCAATTTGAGAATACACTTAAATTTACTTCGGCGCAGATTCAGAGTTACGACGGCGTATCTACTGATACGCCGGCGTAACTCTCTCTGAATCTGGCTATAAGTGCCGCATCCCATAATGATAGACGCAGACAAAGAAGGAGGCCCAACCAGGACTTTGAAGGCAGTTGTCAGACCAGGTAATGATGTATAGAGAGGTAAAAATCAAAAAGTTTTATTCAAACATAATAAAATAGTGAATGTGGTCACCAAATGCAAAAATAGAACTTCCGCAAATTGGATTCCTCCCCCCTTTGGTGTCACATTTGGCAATACAGGTATTTGCTCCCACTTCCGACGATAGATTGTCGATGAATCTGCGCGATCTACGGCATGTCCAGCCCTTCCTCCGTCCCCCCGATGTATTCTGGGAGACACACAGGTCCCAGAAGACAGCAGGGACCAGTGAGAACGCGCAGTACGACTCACGCATGCGCAGTAGGGAACCAGGCTATGAAGCCGCAAGGCTTCACTTCCTGATTCCCTTACTGAAGATGCCGGCGCCTGCACCTGGGAGCTGAGGGACAAATCGGCTTCGGATGAGGACAGGTAAGTGTCCCAATATAAAATATAAAAAAATATAAAAAAAATTTTTTTGGCGGAACCCACTTTAATGCATTCTATGCATTGAGGTGAAAAACCTTCTGTGCTGCCCCCAGAGCTCCCCTTTTTCTTACCTGAACCCGATCGTTCCAGCAATGTGCACAAGCCCAGTGGCTCCAGCCTTTTCGTCTCGGGTCCTCATTGGATAGATTAATAGCAGCAGGAGTCATTGGCTTCCACTGCTGTCAATCAAATCCAGTGACACGGTAGGTGGGGGCGTGGCCTGCTGTCTGTATCAATGGACGCAGCAGCGTGACTCGTGAGTGCGCCTGCACGAGTGCTCCCAGGAGCCAGTATTGCCACTGGGGCCACCCCAGAAGAGGAGGATCGGGCCATTTTGTGCAAAATCCTTGCACAGAGCAGGTAAGTATGACACGTATGTGATTTTTTTTTAAAACTAACCTTTATTCCGCGTACACACGACCGTTTTTCAGGATGAGAAAAATTTAATTTTTTTAATTGGTCGTTAAAAAACGTGTAGGCTCCAGAGCATTTTTCTCGAGAAAAATTAGCATCAAAACAATTGCACCCTCAATGGAGATGGCGCATGAGAAACAAGATGTTATCTCAAACAGGAAGAGGGTGAACAGATGCACACCAGATTAGTACAGACAGGGCCGATCTGCCCTATAGGCTCACTATGCAAGCCGATTAGGGCCCTGCAAAGCTGCGAAGGGCCTCCCAAATTACTAGAGGCCCCGTCTGGTGAGAAGTCATTTTCGGCCCTTCACCCCGCTTCTCAACTCGCTGGCTGCATCTGCATGGGAGAAGAGGTAAGAACACCCCCTCCCCCCGCTTCTCAACTTTAATCTTTAACGTGACATGTAATTTTCGGCAGAATCCCCCCCCCCCCCCCCCCCGCTTCTCAACTGTAATGTGACACGTCATTTTGCTTAGGGCCCCAGGGAGGTCAGGATCGGCACTGAGTACAGATGCCTGCCCCTCAGCTGCCCCCACCCTGGTGTACAGATCTCAACCCCAAGCATAGACCTCTCAGTACAGACCCCCCCCCCCAATACAGACCACAACAGCACAGAGTTTGCAGTACAGACTCCCCTTACCCCAGCATAGACCTCTCAGTACAGACCCACCTCAGCACAGACATCCAGGGCTGCCATCAGGGGGGTACAGGCAGTACACCTGTAAGGGGCCGTAGGCCCACAGGGCCCCATATGGCAACTCCCCTTTTTTTTTTTATAAAAAAAAAAATTCTAATATATTTTTATTACATTTTTTATTAAAGGGACTTTTTTTTTAGGGGTATGGGGGGCCCGGAGATCCCCAGGGCCCCGGATGACAACCCCCCTTTTTTTATAAAAAAATATATTTTTTTTATATATTTTTTTATTTATTTTATATATATATATATATATATATATATATATATATATATATATATATATATATTTATTTATTTATACATATATGTATATATATTTATTATTATTATTATTTTTATTATTAAAGGGCCCAGAGGTCCCCAGGGCCCCGGATGGCAACCCCCCTTTTTTTTATAAAAAAATAAAAATTATATTTTATTTATTTTTTTATATATATATATATATATATATATATATTTTTATTTTTTTTTATTTTTTATTTTTTTATTAAAGGGCTCAGAGGTCCCCAGGACCCCATGTGGCAAACCCCCTTTTTTTTATTTGTTATAAATGTTTATTTTTTTGTTTATATATATTTATTTTTTATTAAAGGGCCCAGAGGTCCCCAGGGCCCTGGATGGCAACCCCCTCTTTTTTTTTTATGAATGTTTTTTTTTTTATATATATATATATATATATTTTTTTTTTTTTTTATTTTTTTTTTATTTTTAGGCATGGGCCCAGAGGTTTCTTTTTTTATTATTATTATTAAAGGGCCCGGAGGTCCCCAGGGCCCCGGGTGTAACCCCCTTTTTTATATATTTTTTTCTTTATTTCTTCTTTTTTTTGTAAAGAAGGCCCCCCCCCCCCCGCTTCTCAATTTGCGGCAGCCCACCCCCCCGCTTCTCAATTGTAGGCGGCAGCACCCCCCCCCCCCCGGTTCTCTGCTCCAGGGGGCCCATGCCTAAAGCTGTGTAAGGGGCCCCATAATTCCTGATGGCTGCCCTGCAGACATCTTTGTAGACAACCTCTTCCAGCGCAGACCACTCAATAAAGAAAAGCTCATGCAGCACAGACCTCTCAGTAAAGACAACTCCAGCCAGCACAGTCCCCACTTAAGACAAATCTCCCTTAGCCCAGGTTCACACTGAGCTGCGGGTACAAAGCCATTCCCGCTTGTCAGTCCAGATTTCGACCATAATTTCAAAAACATCTGTGCAGGTTTCTGTTAATGTAAATTGCAGCCCGAAATTGCAAAAAGTAGTACAGAAACTACTTTTTGAAATCGGTGCAGCGCCGCAGATGCGGCATCATACCGATTAGGATGGTGCCATTGCCGGCAATTGCCAGTGATTTGACATGGGCACTGATAGGTGCCACTGATAGGCAGCACTGATCAGGAGGCACTGGCAGGCATCACTGATGGGAACAGAGTGCCATCCCTCATTGGCACTGATTGGCATCCCTGGTGGGCTCTAGTGGGCTTACCTGGTGGTCACTGGTGGGCATCCTCAATGGGTCTGCACTGATAATCAATGAGCCGATTATCAGCGCAGACCCTCCGTCAGGAGAGCAGCTGATTGGCTCTCCTTTACTTGTGCTTGTCAGTGTGAGTGGAGGAAAAGCTGATATGGCTTTTCCAGTTTACACTGTGATTGGACACAGCCAGGGCCGCCTTTAGGGGGGTACAGGCAGTACACCTGTAAGGGGCCCAGATGGCAATCCCCAGGGGCCCCCTTTTTATTTATTTATTTTTTATAAAGAAAATATCTTTTTTTTATATATTTTTATTTTATTTTTTATTAAAGGGCCCATTTTTTTTAGAGGTCCAGAGGTATATTATTTTATTTCTTTTTTTTTCTATATATATAAATATATATTTGTTTCCTTTATTATTAAAGGGCTCAGAGGTCCACAGGGCCCCATGTGGCAAACCCCCTTTTTTTTCTTTTTTTTATAAATGTTTCTTTTTTTATTTTTGTTTTTATATATATATATATATATATATATATATATATATATATATATTTTTTTTTTATTATTAAAGGGCCCAGAGGTCTTCAGGGCCCTGGATGGCAACCCCCCTTTTTTTTATTTATGTTTATTTTTATTCTTTTATATTTTTTTTTATTTTTTTTTTATTAAAGGGCCCAGAGGTTTCTTTTTTTTCTTTTTATTAAAGGGCCCAGAGGTCCCGGATGGCAACCCTGCTTTTTTTGTAATTTCTTTTTATAAAAAAAAAATATTAAAGGGCCCAGAGGTCCCCAGGGCCCCAGATGGCAACCCCTTTTTAGAAAAAAAAAATATATATATATTTTTTATTTCTTTTTATTAAAGGGCCCAGGGCCCCGGATGGCTACCCCATGAGGGCCACCCATAATTCCTGATGGCGGCCCTGGACACAGCTGATCACGTGATAGGCTCTTTACCCATATCAGAGATGCTGTGTGTCAAAATGACACGCCGCACCACTGATCGCTGCCCTTTGCGCCCCCGCGGGTGCCTAATCGTGGTTTATCCTGCTGGACATCATATGAAGTCCAGTCAGGATAACACGACCACTTTCTGGCCGTCATTTTGCTATATGACGAGCGGGAAGTGGTTAAGGAGGGGTGGGCTCCCTTCAGGCTCAGCTGCCCACTGCCTATTATCCATTATAATGCATGTGCTTCTACTATGGAGGCTCTCAAAATTTAGAGTTAGGACTGCAGAAAATACCGGGGTGCCATGAAGTGACTCTGCAGCTTACGCATGTATTTGCAAATGTGTGCAAACTAAACCCTTTTTTTAATGCATAGTGTTAGTCAGGATAATTCAGTTGGTTGCAGGCTGGTTGGTAAGTTGAGCTGGGAATTTTCTTTGGTTTTGTTTGACATGTGTCATCCTTCCATGTGCTGCTTGCTGCAAAGGCAAATTAGGGTGGGGACAGTGGCCATTTGTTTGTACTGTTTTCATTTATTTTAATCATATATGATCAGAGTTCTGATCATATGATGTGGTGATATTGTTTACTGTTATGTCATCTTATATTATATTATTATCTCTATATACTGTAGATTCTTGTTTTTTTTTTGTTTATGAATTTTGATACTTTGTATTACAATCACTTGGAGTTTTCCCTGAGAACTTCTTTCAGGCTCAAGTAGTGGCGATATAGACACAGGAACGATTTGTAGCACGATTTTATATGGAAAGTTCTGAAAAAGTAACATATGAACTACATCTCAAATCGCACTACTTGAAATTGTACCTAAGACACTGCCATAGAAACACATTAGATGTTACTTCAGGTCCAATTTGTAAATTGCATGTCGTACCTGAAATCGTACCGGTGTGACCGAGGGCTAAAGGAACATTGTGGAGTTTTTTATTTCTCATTACACAGGCAGTTTTCTCCCATGCAGGGCAGGCCCTACCATGGGACCCGATGGTACCATTGTACCAGGGAGCACTTTTAGGGGGGCAGCAAATTGCTGCATGCACGCCATCCCATTCCGCCAGCTCCGCTCTCCACTGTGGGGCTAATTGCCGCCCGACCGCTCCTCCCGTTCCGCTCTCCGCTCCACTGGGGGATTAATTGCATGAATAGAGCCATAACAGGTCCTTTTTATACTCCTATACATGAAAACAATCATAACAGGTCCTCTTTGTACTCCTAAATACATGTATAGAGCCATGATAGGTCCACTTTAGTTATCATGATATAAAATAATGGATGTGGGGGCATTTTGGTGGGCGTAATTTTTTTTTGGGGGGGGCAGAATTTCATTCTTGGTACCAGGCAGCACAATGTCTTTGGCGGGCACTGCTCCCATGACACAACCCTTCTCTTTGCTACATCATACTGGAGGGTACAAAAGATTTTTCAGTTACAACAAATGGACATAATTGAGGCATGTGCTGTTTTTTCTCCAATTTCAGAAGGGGCTTTCCAAATTCCTTATATATTATTTCCACACATCTTATTGTTACATCTAATGCCCATCTTTTGTAACTTCCTCCTATAGTTACAAATATATATTTTCAGCCAGAGACATGTATCTCCTATGCTCCCCGGGACAGAACTTGGCTCTACTCTCTAGCAGCTTCGACTTTTATACCAGGACAATACTGTATAAAGAAGCTTCTACTGTAGAATAGAAAGTCATGGCTGAAAAGCACAGGAGGATGTTTAAAATAAGAATAGATTTAGGAAAAGTCAGAAGAAGATGGATTAGGGTGTTGTCCACATTTATCTATAGTAAAACCTTGGGTTGCAAGCACAATTCATCCTGGAAACGTTCTTGTAATCCAAAGCACTCGTATATCAAAGCAAATTTCCCCATAGGAAATAATGGAAACTCCAACAACCACAAAAAAAAGTGTTGATAGGAATGCATAAAACAGAATCTAGCAGGAGCTATTGCAGGGTCTTAGTTTAGGTTCACTTCTATGCGGTTTCCCTTGATGCATTTTTCAGGCACGTTTTTCAATGTGTTTTGTGTTTTTAAACCCTAGTTTTTTTATGTGTTTTTGCATGCAGTTTTCATGCATTTTTACACAAAGGAAGAAGACAGCTCGGGGAGAAGACTGCACCGGAGGGAGAAGAAGCTACCAGAGGAAGAAGACATTGGTACCAGAGAAAGAAGACAAGTGCCGTTAGAGCTACGACAGGGGACATTTTTATTTTTTAATAAAAGACTTGTCAATAATAGGCGCCTCTTTTTTTTTTTTACTTTTTAGTGCTTTTTGTAGGAGTGCAATGTACCCTATACTCATTCACATAGGGGGGCGGGATCCGGAGGCCCCCTTTTATAAAGGGGGCTTCCAGATTCCAATAAGCCTCCTGCCCACAGACCCCCCACAACCACCGGCCAGGGTTGTGGGGATAAGAGCCCCAAAGCTCCCACCCCCCCCCCCCAAATTGAGCACATGTGGCCTTGTATGGTTCAGAAGGGGGGGAGGGGGTGCTCGCTCGTCCCTTCCCCTCCCTTTCATGACCTGCCAGACTGAATTCTCGGATAAAAGTCCGGTTATGGATTTTGGGAGGGACTCCATGCCATTTTTTTTTAAATGTTGGTGTGGGGGGGCCCTTCGAATCCATACTAGACCCAAAGGGCCTGGTATGGACCTCCGGGGCTGCATGTCGATTTCTTTGCAATTTTTTTTGACAGCTGATGACTTATCGGTTGTTAAGGATGTAGCGACTGGCTTCCCGGCCCGCTCCTTAGCAACCAGCTGTAAAGAGTTAAACAGAAAAAAAAAACGCAAAACACATAAAAAAAATCACATCAGAAACACAACACTTGTGTGCGATTCCATTAAAGTCTATTACACGTAAAACATGGAAAAAAAGTCCCCGAACCTTTCCAAAAACGCACCGGCCGCAAAACGTGTAGATGTGTACCATAGGAAACAATGTTAAATGGACTGTAGTACATTTCTGCAAACTTCAAAAGGCACCAATAAATGCATAGGCGTTATCCTAGGGTAAATAGGTATGGTTTCAAGTAGTGCGATTTGAGAAGCAGTTCATGCATTACTTTTTCAGAACTTCAGCACAATTTCACTGCCATATACCATAATGTAAATCGTGCTGCAAATTGTACCTGTGTCTATATCAGCACTACTTGAGCCTAAAAGAAGTTAAATATTAACCCTTTGCTAGTTAAACATTTGTTCATAACATTATTTAAAGAACGGCTCGGGTATGTCAATCTTCAGAGCGCATGCGCCAGTGATGTCAGAAAGGCAAACAAGCAAATATCTCCTAAATGTTGCACGTTTAGGAGATATTAATTTTAAATTCAGGTGAGCTTTATTATAAGCTGAGCTGTAGGTAATCACAAAGCAGAGTTTACTACCGCTTTGAGTACATTTCAGTGGATGCACATTTTACCCTTCAAGGCTGGGACACATTAGAATATATAGCAGCCAGCTTGAGTAGGAAATGGGTGACTGTGCCATATGATGGCAACCCTGGTTGTTGGGGGGAAATAGGTGCGCTTCATGTCCCTCACCTTGTGGCTCAGTCTCCATATTAGAGCCTGCTGTGGCCCAAGGTTGGTCTGGACCTGGACTGAAAAGTCACAAGAGCAAGGCCTTGCATTAGAAGAAGCATGGTAGCTTCCTGTGGTGTATGCCGAAAGGCAAAGTAAATTCAATCAACAGGAGTAATGTTCAAGGGATATGTGTCAAGAGGGGACACGAGTGGCTGGTGAGGAATGGGTCATATTCTGCCTCACCTTCCTAAAAACGCTAATGCATTCCGAGCTGGACCGTCTTAAGAGTCCCCTTAACCACTTAAGCCCCGGACCTTTAGGCAGCTAAATGCCCAGGCCAGGTTTTGCGATTCGGCACTGCGTCGCTTTCACAGACAATTGCGCGGTCGTGCGACGTGGCTCCCAAAGAAATTTGGCGTCCTTTTTTCCCCACAAATAGAGCTTTCTTTTGGTGGTATTTAAACACCTCTGCGGTTTTTATTTTTTGCGCTATAAACAAAAATAGAGCGACAATTTTGAATTTTTTTTTATATTTTTTACTTTTTGCTGTAATAAATATCCCCCAAAGACATATATAACATTTTTTTTCCCTCAGTTTAGGCCGATACGTATTCTTCTGCGCAAAATTTATAGCGTTTACAAAATAGGGGATAGTTTTATTATTATTATTTTTTACTACTAATGGCGGCGATCAGCGATTTTTTTCGTGACTGCGACATTATGGTGGACACTTCGGACAATTTTGACACATTTTTGGGACCATTGTCATTTTCACAGCAAAAAATGCATTTAAATTGCATTGTTTATTGTGAAAATGACAGTTGCAGTTTGGGAGTTAACCACAGAGGGCGTTGAAGGAGTTAGGGTTCACCTAGTGTGTGTTTACAACTGTAGGGGGGGTGTGGCTGTAGGACTGACATCAGCGATCGAGTCTCCCTATAAAAGGGATCACTCGATCGATGCAGCCGCCACAGTGAAGCACGGGGAAGCCGTGTTTACATACGGCTCTCCCCGTTCTTCAGCTCCAGGGAGCGACCGCAAGGGGGCGGCTAGAAACGAATTGCCGCGCCCTTGTCCCGGATCGCTCCCCGCGGGTTACCGACCGCCGCATGTACCGGGGGGGTCCCGATTGGACCCCCGACCCGCGAAAAGGCGGGGACGTACATGTACGCCCATATGCCTGTACGTGCCATTCTGTAGACGTATATGTAAATGCGGCGGGCGTTAACCGGTTAAAGAGCCCGGACCTCTCCTCCGTGACCGTCTTCGCAGGAAAAGCGGACCCGATCGCTGCTGATGTCCCGTGATAGGGTCACAGAGAGAAAGAACGGGGAGAGGTAAGTGTAAACACTTAACCCCTACAGCGCCCCCTCCTGGTTAACCCCTTCACTGCCAGTGTCATTTTTACAGTAATCAGTGCATTTTTTATAGCACTGTTCGCTGCAAAAATTACAATGGTCCCAAATTAGTGTCAAAAGTGTCCGATGTGTCCGCCATAATGTCGCAGTCACGATCGCTGATCGCCGCCATTACTACAATAATAAAATATTCATAAAAATGCAATAAAACGGGGGCGTGGCCTGGACATGGCTGAGTGAAGCTGCTTACTATCTGAGCTCCCGGCCTGATCCCCCAATTTCGGCCAAATAACGCCTTTAAACCGGCATGAACCCCACTAAAAGATACGGGACCAGAGCAGCAACAAAAGGCACCCCATCCGGGAAGGTCACGGGCGAAATCCAAAAGTATTTCAAGACCTTACAGGAGACCCCCCCCCGATCTGGGCCTACCGGAGGCACGAGACCCCGCACGTGGAGCTGCAGCAGACCCACATTTGCAGGAACTGGGTCCCAGTGGATCAGAGGACTGGTTCACATTTGCCCAGGACTCCCTGGAGGATCCCCCCCGAGCAGAGATGTCTGCTTTACAGACACCGGAGCCGTCTAACATGGACCCAGCCATCAAGGCCCTGCTTCAGGCCTTGCCCACTAGAACAGACATTGAGGCTCTGATATTGAAGCTGGAGGAGACGCATAGAAGGGACATACAGGAGGTGAGGGGAGAAGTCTCCACGCTTACCGACCGGGTGGCCACAGGAGAAGAATCGGTGTCTTCCCTGGCGGATCAGGTGGCAGCACTGGAGCAGTCCCGGGACCAACATCGTGAGGCAGCCATCACCTTGCAGCTCCACCTGGAGGACGTGGAGGACAGAAGCCGACGCTGTAATTTGCGGCTTCGCGGTGTGCCGGAGTCGGTGGATGCAGAGGATGTAGGGGCCAAAGTGACCGGGATCTTCCGCGACGTTCTGGGCACTCCGGAGGCGGTGATTCTACTGGACAGAGCGCATAGAGCGCTCGGGCCTAAGCCTATAGATCAAGACAGGCCGCGCGACATCGTTTGCCGTCTCCACCGCTACACACAAAAAGAAGCCATCCTCCGGAGAGCATGGGACCTGGAGGTCATTGAAACAGAGGGGGCACAGATCCGGATTCTACCTGACCTCTCCAGAGCGACCCTACGCCGTAGAGCGCTGCTGCGCCCTCTTCTGGATCTCGCCAGGCAGACAGGCCACACATACCGGTGGGGATACCCACTAGCGGTCACCTTCCGGAGGGATGCAGAGGCCTTCACCCTTCAGAGCGCATCGGATCTTCCGGCCCTCTTCCGATTCCTGGGCGCTGAACCTATTCAAGTTCCAGATTGGCTCCAGTTTTTCCCCCGCCAGACCGGACGCTCGGGGGCCCCGGCCTACAGAGGTCCCTTCCTACCGCGACCACAGAGAGGCAGGCGACGACGCAACTCGGCCCGAGGTGGAGCACGTGAGTAGGCCGTAGGCCGCACTTTCAGGCCTCCCGCCCTGAACTGTTCACCACCCCTGCCACACGATACCCCCCATCGGCCACTCACACTACCCCCTTTGACTTTGGCCTCCCTGGGACACCCGGAGGCTTCCATGTGCTGGATGGGGTCCCCTGTGCGGGAGCCCCCCCCCCCGTCTCCTGTTGACGCCGTTCATGGCCGCCCCGTTGTCGGGACATTGCCTGTTATGATGCTCCTGGCGGTCCCACCTCCCCCCCTGGTGTTTCGGGGGGCCGTCCCCCCCCTTGTTCCGGGACTACCAGGCGGAGAATGCCCCCCATGTTGGACGGGGGACGCGAGTCTCCCCCCCCTCTCACCCCTCACTGGAGGGACCCCCTGAGGCTATGGCCCGACCATTTTAATAGCCCTGCAGCCATTGAGGCAGTTGATTATAGGGTCTTACTATGTGAGGGGAACCTGTTCGAGACATGGGGAACTACAGACATGAGGCTCGGGTTTGACATTCCCTCTCATGGAGGGGACGAGGGCCCCGGCGTTGTGGGGGGTGGGGACTACACTTATATGCGGGGGGGGGGCATTGCCCCTGGTTGCACAACCTATGGCCGGGACGGTTGAGATGACTATTTGGGGGGGGGTTGATTGTCGGGAGGCGGTGGTGGGGGGATTGGGGAGAGGGATTGGCCCTTGACACCCGGGGGATGACGCCCGGGGCCCTGGGCTAGTAACACCCCTGGGTACCGTAGTTTGCACTTTCTGCACCATGTTGCCATACTTAATTTTATATATTTAAACTGCTCCTGTTGATGCCAGTTTCACTGTTATTGTTGTTTATGATGTATCATGCCGGTTTGTGTCATATTTATATCATATTATTGTATGAGATTGCATGCCATACAGATTTTGGCCGGGGTTTGGTGGGGAGGGTCGGGAGCCCGATTCCCGTCCCTGTCTAGCCCATTTTCCCCAACTAGGGCTGCGCTCGATATCTGGGACTATCCCAGAGAGTGCGTATAGCCGATTCGGCTAGCTTAGTAGACGCCTATTGGAGGCCCCACCTGGGGCCTACCCTTTGAGCTCTTTTTTCTCTCTCTATCCTGACCTAACTGTCTCCCCCTCTCTTTCTATTCCGCTACCCCCCCTTTTTTTTTTCCTCTCCCTGCACCCCACCCTCCCCCTCCAACCGGTACACCACCCTACGTTGCTGTAGGGTGTCGAACTTCACCCAGCACTTAGACACACCCGTTTATCCTCCCCTCCCCCCCACTACTGCACGAGCATGGACTCGCTTACGGTAGTCTCGTTCAATGTTAAGGGCCTTAACACCCCTGAAAAAAGACGCATGCTACTCCAAGACATGCGTCGCACAGGAGCGGATGTGGTACTCCTTCAGGAGACACACTTTAAGAAGTCTAACCTACCGCTCCTGAAGAACAGGTTTTACCCCACGACACATCACTCTCAATATACAGAAGCGAAATCCAGGGGCGTCTCCATCCTTATTTCTGCGGGGGTGCCCTGGACACCTTGGCAGACAAAGAGGGACGCTTCCTTTTCCTGAAAGGTAGGGTAGGGGATAGGACGGTGACGCTGGCCAATCTTTACGCCCCCAATGCCCAACAGGACGTTTTCCTTAAGAAAACCCTGACACAGCTCAGACGGTTCACGGAGGGTCATTTGATACTAGGGGGAGACCTAAACATATCCCTGATCCCGACTGAAGACACATCCATCGGGAAGACATCCCTGACCCGAGACGCACGAAAACGCATCGACGCTGCCCTACATTCAATGCAACTGATAGACGCCTGGCGCCTCTTGCACCCTGGAGACAGGGATTACACTTTTTTTTCTAAACCACACCAAACGTACTCGAGGGTCGACTACTTTCTTATCCCACACGGACAATTGGACGCGATCCGGGACATTACTATTGGCTCTATCACGTGGTCTGACCACGCTCCAGTTACCTTGAGGTACTCCATCTCAGATCTAAACGGGGGCCAGAGACCAATGTGGCGACTTAACGAAGGTCTTTTGCAGAACACAGACGTCATGAAAGAGGTGACCACAGAACTGGGCCATTACTTCTCCACTAACAGCTCCCCTGACAGTAACGTGGGAGTGGTATGGGAGGCCCATAAGGCGGTGATCCGGGGGGTGCTTATAAAGCACGGCGCGCGGTTGAAGAAGGAGTGTTCGTCACAACTGAACTCGCTCCTTGCTAGGCTACAGGGCTTAGAATCCACTCATAAAATAAGTCCGAACAGACAGACTGGAGCGGAACTAGACGTCATCCGCTCACAGGTCACTGACCTCTTACACTTCAAAGCCAAAGCAGCACTCCAAACCTGTCGACGCTACACATATGAATCGGGCAATAAATGCGGCAGACTACTAGCCAACACATTGCGCTCGCACAGACTGGCCTCATATATCTTGCACGTCCAATCCTCAAGAGGGCAAAAACAGTCCACTCCACAGCAGATTTCACGCAAATTTCGAAATTTTTATAGCGCCCTGTACAACTTGTCCAAACCCCCGGCCCCCCCGGGATTCGCTACGGGATTATATTGCTACGTCCCTTATGCCCTCCCTCTCTACTGAGGACCGAGATAGCCTAGAGGCCCCCATCACATTGTCAGAGATCCAACTTGCATTGAAAAATGCCAAACCGGGTAAGGCCCCGGGCCCGGATAGCCTCACCATGGCATACTACAAGGCAGTTCTGCCATCAGTGGGACAACATATGGTGAGGCTGTTTAACGAATTAGGCTCCGGGGAGTCCTTCCACACCACCACACTGCAAGCCCAAATATCTGTGATTTTAAAAGCCGACAAGGAACCAGCCCTCTGCGGGAGCTACCGCCCCATTTCCCTCCTTAACACAGACCTCAAATTGTTTACTAAAACCCTGGCATCTAGACTTCAGGGGCATCTCCAGCACCTGATACACCTAGATCAGGTGGGTTTCGTGCCCACTAGGGAAGCCCGAGATAACACCATTAAAGTGCTTAACCTCTTGCATATGGTTTCCTCCAGTAAGACACCTAGTCTGTTTGTGGGGACAGACGCCGAAAAGGCGTTTGACCGGGTAGACTGGCAATTCATGATGGCTACTCTGGAGCACATAGGGCTGGGTGAAAGGATGAGGAATTGGGTGACAGCAGTTTACAACGGACCGACGGCAAGGGTGAAGGCCAATGGGGTACTGTCAGACCCATTCCCGATAACCAACGGGACGAGACAGGGTTGCCCCCTATCACCCCTCTTGTTCGCACTGTCATTGGAGCCTTTCCTGTGCCATGTACGGCTGAACCCCGACATTAAAGGAGTACCCACCTCAAAGACACAACACAAAGTCTCTGCATATGCAGACGACCTGCTTTTCACCCTTACGGAACCTGATTCCTCCCTTCCGGCCCTATTTGAGGAATTCGGAACCTACGGTAGTCTCTCCAATCTAAAAATTAATTTAACAAAATCAGAAGCCATGGGCATAGGGATCCCACAACAACAGCTAACCCAACTTAAGGCCGGGTTCCGACTGAAGTGGACGGAAGTCGCACTGAAATACCTAGGGACGTACATCCCCCCTACACTCACACGCCTATTCCAGTTAAATTTCCCCCCCCTGCTGACAGAGGTCCGGAGACTACTGACTCAGTGGACTGGTGGATTACACTCCTGGGTGGGCAGGTGTAACATTTTAAAGATGACAATACTCCCCAAATTTCTGTACCTCCTACAGGCCCTCCCGATTTCCATCCCGGGGAGTTATTTTAAACAGGTCCACTCCACGTTCAACTATTTTCTATGGGCGGGGAAAAGGTTGCGAATATGCAGAACAACCCTCTCTCTCCCCAAGCTACAGGGAGGCCTAGCCCTACCAGACATCCGGACATATTACCGCGCAACACACTTGGTCAGATTAATCGACTGGTGCCGACATGGACACAATAAGCTGTGGACACAAGTAGAACAGAACCAGACCGAGATCCCCTTGCACCGCGCTCCGTGGTGCTCTGCCTTGCTTCCTCTCACAGTTAAACGACACCCACTTGTGGGGACCACGATAAAGGTATGCTCAGACCTTTTTACTCAATTCTCCCTGACCTCCAGAGATTCCCCTCTCAGACCCATTATCGGACACCCACTTTTCGGCCCGGGCTTACAAGATAGGAGGTTCTTGGACCTCGGGAAAGCGGGCCTCTCTCAGGCCTCACACTTTAGTTCAGGGGGACGTTGGAAGTCAGCAACTGAACTGACAGACCCGGAGGGCACTTTTCGTCTTGACTTTCTGAGGGCAAACCAGCTGACTCATTTTTTGAATTCCATACCGGCCCCCCCAGCCGGTCAGGCACCACTGACAGAGTTGGAGGAGCTGTGTGGGGACACGGGAGTACTCCCACACGCTTTGTCCTTGCTGTACGCTATGCTGATCGCCCCCCCTGAGGGATATCAGATCCCGGCCTTGACAAAATGGGAGAGAGACCTGAACACACAGTTCTCGCCCACTAAAAAACAGACTATACTCCGCTTCGCACACAAATCATCTCTTTGCGCGAAAACCCAGGAGACAAACTACAAGGTTCTTACTCATTGGTACAGAACCCCAGACCTCCTGAATAGACTGTTCCCCCACACTACTGACACCTGCTGGAGATGCCAGCAGGATAAAGGTACCCTACTACACGTGTTTTGATCCTGCCCACGGATCAGGGGCTTCTGGGGAGAGGTACGCCGGATCACCCAAAAGTTTACAGGGTATACGGTACCGGATGATCCGGCTTATTTCCTCCTACAGGCAACCAATATACCACCTGGAACTTATAAAAAGTCGGTGGTGCGCCATCTTTTGGACGCAGCCAGGGCCTGTGTGCCTCTCCGCTGGAAGTCCCCTCATCCTCCGACCATTGCCCTCTGGCTGAATAAGGTAGATGAGATCAGTCGAATGGAGGACCTGATCCTCTCCAGCCAACAGCGTCAGGAGACATACTCGGAGACATGGCAGCTGTACAATGTCTTCAAGTACTCAGAAGAAGGTCAGAAGCTCAGAGAGACCGACTGCCAGACGCTTACCCAGCCACAGGTCTAATACCCGCTCCTCCTGGCATACTATCTATCTGGGACTAGAAGAGAAATACCCTACGCCCGCATAGGGCGCTTTATAATGACCCTGCTCGTGCAGCCCCCCCCCCCCCCACTACTTTCCACTAAACCTCTCCCTGCTCTTTCCTATACTGCTCTCTAACCCTTAATCTATTTCTCCTTATTATGTAAATGGCAAACGGTTCTGGAAGCCAGACTGACCGGACCTCACCACCGCGACATGAGACGTTAACTGTTGCCCCGAGGGGCACACCCTCATCAAGAACTAGTCGTACTCCAACCAGCGATGATGTTATGTGTTTGGGACTATAGTTTCACATATGCTGTTACACCTGTATATGAGAGCTGTTGGCTCTACTGTTATGTTTTGTATGTAGACGGTCCGCGAGGACTGGCTTTTTTGGTGATAAATAAAAAATAAAAAATAAAAAAATAAAAAAAAAATGCAATAAAACTATCCCCTATTTGGTAAATGTTGCGCAAACTAATCAATAAACGCTTATTGCGATTTTTTTTTACCAAAAATATGTAGAAGAATACGTATCGGCCTAAACTGAGGGAAAAAAACGTTTTTTTGGGGGGATATTTATTATAGCAAAAAGTAAAAAATATAGGACTAGATTCAGAAAGAATTTACGATGGTGTATCTATTGATACGCTGCGTAAATTCAAAGCTGCGCCGGCGTATTTTCTTTCTGTATTCAGAAAGCAAGATACGCCGAAATTAGGCTAAGATCCGACTGGCGTAAGTCTCTTACGCGGTCGTATCTTAGTTGCATATTTCCGCTGGCCGCTAGGTGGCGCTTCCGTCGATTTCAGCATAGAATATGCAAATGAGCTGGATACGCCGATTTAGAAATGTACGTGCGGCCGGCGGATTTTTTTTTACGTCGTTTGCGTAAGGCTTTTTCCGGCGTAACGTTACTCCTGCTATATGAGGCATAGCCAATGTTAAAGCGGGGGTTCACCCTAAAAAAAACATTTTTTTTGTCTATCATGCCATGCAGCATACTAGCGTCAGCTACAGTATGCATTTATTTTATTTTTTTCCGCTGTACTCACAGTTTAATCCGTTTCAGACTCCCTCGGGGAGTAGGCGTTCCTATCAAGAGGGGAACATGATTGACGGCCAGCTATAGCGCGTCACGCTTCCCGAAAATAGCTGAAATAGGACTCAGCTCTTCACGGCGCCTGCGCAGTCAGCTCCTAGTCTGTGCGCAGGCGCCGTATAGTGCCGTGAAGAGCCGAGACCTACTCCGGCTATTTTCGGGAAGCGTGACGCGCCATAGCCGGCCGTCAATCATGTTCCCCTCTTGATAGGAACGCCTATTCCCCGCGGGTGTCTAAAACAAAACTATTGGATTACACTGTGAGTACAGCGCACAAAAAATAAATAAAGGCATACTGTAGCTGACGCTAGTATGCTGCATGGCATGGTAGAAAGTAGTTTTTTAGGGTGAACCTCCGCTTTAAGTATGGACGTCGGGTCAGCGTCGAATTTTGCGTCGTTTACGTTGTTTGCGTAAGTCGTTCGCGAATAGGGCTTTGTGTAAATTATATTCACGTCGAAAGCATTGACTATTTGCGACGTGATTAGGAGCATGCGCACTGGGATACGTTCACGGACGGCGCATGCGCCGTTCGTGAGAAACGTCATTTACGCGGGGTCATGTTTTATTTACATAAAACACGCCCACCTCTTGACAATTTGAATTTGGCGCGCTTACGCCGGCAGATTTACACTACGCCGCCGCAACTTAGGGAGCAAGTGCTTTGTGAATACTGCACTTGCCTCTCGAAATTGCGGCGGCGTAGCGTAAATAACATACGCTACGCCCGCACAAACTTACGTCCCCCTACCTGAATCTAGCCCATAGATTTGTTTTTCAAAATTGTCGCTCTATTTTTGTTTATAGCGCAAAAAAATAAAAACTGCAGAGGTGATCAAATACCACCAAAAGAAAGCTCTATCTGTGGGGAAAAAAAAGGACGCCAATTTTGTTTGGGAGCCACGTCGCACAACCGCGCAATTGTCAGTTAAAGCGACGCAGTGCCGAATCGCAAAAAGGGGCCAGGTCCTTTACCTGCATAATGGTCCGGGTTTTAAGTGGTTAAGCTGTGGCACAATATCTGTAAAGTAATTTCTATTTTAGTGAGTTTCTCTCACAACTATTTGCTCAGTTCCTGTCCTCTTTCCAGGAACCATTCTGGCCCAGAGCCATAGCAGTCGGGGCTGATTGATGGTTTGCGGTGCGCCAGAAATGGGCAGGGAGGGCCTTTGAAGGGACCCTGGTGGTTTTTTCCCTGTTGGCTTACACTCAGAGAATTGCAGACCTGGGGAACTCTTTCTTATGTCAGTGATGTGTCAGTGTATACTGCTGACTCACTCACTCACTCACTCTATCTTCTGACTTGGGAAACTCCCACTGGGCTGGACAGTGCAAGGTATCTGCACACACACAGTGATCCTCACTCTCTGAGCTAGCTGTTGGGAGAACTCTGTACACCATTTTCTCAGGGGAAAAAGAAAACTTACTTTTTATTTAAATAGATTTAACTTATCACTTCTTTTGCTGTACAAAACCTTTCCTGATCTGCTGGAAGGAGCGAAGGCAACAATCCACGAAGACAGGAAGCAGGTAAGAAATATATGTTTTGTATACATTTGTATATAAAGAGGAGTTTCCAAAACTGAATCTTAAACTGAGGTGTGTCCCTTCTACCGTCATTTGTCATTAAACTGAGCTCCATTTTACATCTGGCAACTTCTGGAAAGAATAAGGAAGCGTGTGGTAAGACTACTAGGCACACCGTTTTCATTTCAAAATCACTTCCCTGAATAGAAGTTAAATATTTCATATTCAAATTTCTCCTTCAATTATCGTGTTTAAAGTAATTGTAGCAATTGACAGGATTAGAGAATTTAGATGTTAAACAGTCAAATGTCAGTTTGTAGAAATATTAAATGGATTAAAGTGTATCTAAAGCTAAAGGGCCAGATTCACATACATTTAGATAGGCGCAGCGTATCAGAGATACGCTACGCCGCCGTATCTTACCTGGCTTTAAGTCGAATCCAGGAAGATTTTGCGCCGTAAGTTACGGCGGCGTAGTGTATTTCTGGCGGCGGGATTCAAATTGGCGATAAGGGGGCGTAATTCATTTAAATGAAGCGCGCCCCCGCACCGATTGAACTGCGCATGCTCCGTTTCGAAATTTCCCGCCGTGCTTTGCGCGAAATGACGTCGCAACGACGTAATTTTTTTAACTTAGACGTGACTTACGTCCATCCCTATTCACGGACGACTTACGCAAAAAAAAAAAATTCAAATTTCGACGCGGGAACGACGGCCATAATTTAACATGGCAAGTCTATCTATACGCTGGAAAAAGCCGACGTAAGAGAATGCGACGGCCGCGCGTACGTTCGTGGATTGTCGGAAAAAGCTAATTTGCATACCCGACGCAGAAAACTACGCAAACTCCACCCAGCGGACGCCGAAGTATTGCATCTACGATCCGAAGGCGTACAAAGCCGTACGCCTGTCGGATCGAACCCAGATGCCATCGTATCTTGGTTTGAGGATTCAAACTAAAGATACGACGCGGGTAGTTTGAAAGTACGCCGGCGTATCAGTAAATACGCCGGCGTACTCGCTATGAGGATCTGGCCCAAAACTTTTATTTTTAGAGCGTGGAAGGGTTAGACCTGCTGCCTTGTTTTTATAGCTGGGGATTAAATCCACCCTTTCTATATGCGGATGACCAATGTCGCTAAATAAGAAATTGATAGGAAAATCTAAATTCAAAGCTGGATTCACCAGCCACTTGCATTGTGTTTTGCCATATGTTTCAGCAATATCTTGAAGCTTGTTATTATGTTGGGCCTGTTGCAAACTTTATTGTGTTGGGCCTGTTGTATGAGCAGGTTAGGGCCCCTTTTCAGACTGCCGAGACTTGAAAGTCGTGCAATTTTTACGGCGATTTCAGGGAATGCCTGTGTAAACTTGAGGTCTATGGATCGCAACTTGCATCAAAGTCGGACCGAAGTAGTACAGGGACTATTTTGAAGTTGGTGCGACTTGAAGTTGCATAGATATGAATGGGAATTATGGGGTACAACTTGTCATGCCACTCTGATGTCCAAAGTCCCACGAAAAGTCGCACAAGTGTGAAAGGGACCTCAATGCACCATGATGTGTGTAAAAAAAGAAAAATGCATCTCAAAAACGTGTTGCAATGTAAGCACATAAGTGTGAATCCAAGCTGAATCGTTCAATGGGGACACCTGTTCTGTGGTAACTGTCGGGTGCCTCCGTTCTGTGGGATCTGCTTGCTCAGTAGGGATCCACGCTGAGCAGGCAGATCACAGGTCCTTCTCCGCTTACTGAGCAGAGCAGAGATGGACAGAGTCCCGCTCTCCTCTATTGGGAGATCGGATGAAAATGGACCTCTTGTTCGTTTTCATCAGATCCCATCCAATCCGATCCACCAGGTGGATGGAAAATAGGACCTCCATCCCTCTGGTTTTGGCGGAGACGATCGTGTCTGATAGCAACGGGTCCCAGCGGACATGTCACCACATAGAGGTGAATTGAGTGTCCGATCAGGTCCACCTGAAAAACTGAGAGGCGGACCTGATTGGAAAGCCCGTGTGAAAGGGGTCTAAAAAGGGATTTCTTATTGCTTGAATTTCCCCTCAGTCCCCTTTGCATCATGGCAAAAGCCAGTACTGTGTTTCCCCGAAGTATGACCTACCCCGAAAATAAGACCTTATTATTATTTTCCACTAGGGCTGCAATATAAACCCTACCCCAAAAATAAGCCCTAGTTTAAAATGCTTGTAAAATCCTATAATCCACTCTATTATAGTAGTATATCATGTACAATGTGTGTGTTTCTGTAATATAATTGTGGGGGAAGAGAGCTCCGACGGGTCACAGAAGCGCAGAGCGGCGCTACAACAAAGGTATTTGGCACAATTATATTACAGAAACACACACATTGTACATTATATACTACTGTAATAGATGTGGATTATAGTATTTTACAAGCCTTTTAACCAGGGCTCATGTCCTGCGGGAACGCATGGGAACGGAGTCCCTGCACTTTTTTCACAGCAGGAACGCAGTTCCCGTTGCAGGACTAGAGCAACCGAGAGCAGCCGAGCCGCCCGAGCAAATGCTTCACTAAGCGGCGATGCCCAGCTCGAGTCACTGTGAGGGGCAGGCGAACCTTAGTAATTCTTTGTTACTGGCCACTTCCTGTATATGGATTCATCGGGTAGTGTGCGGGTATTCCGTCACTTCCTCGATGCCGCAAAAGCTCCCAGGAGACATTGCGGCATTGAGGAAGTGACAGAATACCCGCACACTACCTGATGAATCCATATACAGGAAGCGGCCAGTAACATAAAGGATTACTAAGGTTCAGTGGATCCAGAAAAAAAAAAAACATGTGGTTTAGTAATTATGCATATGAGCATATCATTTATTTTTTTGGTGGGGGAGTGGATCTTGGGTGGGAGTTCCCACACTTTTTTTTTCCCCAGGACTTGACCCCTGCTTTTAACTTAGTTCACACTGGGGATTACTGTCAGGCAGGGAGAGAGAGGGGGAGAGAAGACAGCGCATTACATGGTAAGACCTACCCCAAAAATAAGCCCTGCTGTGTCGTTTGTTGCCAAAATCATATATAGCCCGGGTTTATTTTGGGAGAAACACGGTAATGGGGAATCTTAAACTGGACACAGCAAAAAAATAATCTGACCGATGTTAACCAAACCCTACTTTATCCAAAAAAATAAAAAACATTTTGACTATACATACAGTACACTTTAACAAACATTTCTTAGTGGAAGGAGACTAAAAAGTATAGACTAAAGCCCAGACCGATGGACTGTTTTCATCGGTCAAACCGATCATGTGTGGACCCCATCAGTTTGTTTTCCATCGGTTAAAAAAAATAGAACATGTTTTAAATGTTTCCTATGGATAAAAAAACGATAGAAAAAAACGATCGTCTGTGTGGAAGTCCATCGGTCAAAAATCCACACATGCTCAGAATCAAGTCGACGCATGCTCGGAAGCATTGAACTTCATTTTTCTCAGCACGTCGTAGTGTTTTATGTCACCTCGTTTGGACACGGTCGGATTTTTGACCGATGGTCTATAGGCAGATGAAAGTCAGCTTCGTCGGATATCCGACGAAAAAATCCATCGGATTAGATTCCATCAGATATCCGATCGTGTGTACAGGGCTTAAGAAATAATAATAAAGTGCCTGTTTACAGCTAGAATCCAATGGGGTAAACAGGGTACAGGCATACCCCGCTTTAAGTACACTCACTTTACATACACTCGCGAGTAAGGACATACCTGCGAGTGTATGTAAAGTGTCTTACAAGTACTGTACGGACATTTTGCAGCCCCAGTAGAAGAAGCTGAAGCTCAGAGAGCATACCCCACCCTGTTCCAGTGTGCCCCTGACACCCCCACTACAGCCCCTGAGACCTCAACTACAGCTCTTGACACCCCCACTACACCCTAGAAGTGAAAAAGGGTATTGTTTCACTTTAAGTACATTTTCGTTTTACATACATGCTCTGGTCCCGTTGTGTACTTAAAAGTGGGGTATGCCTGTATACTGTTTATGTACGATTAATTTTATCATTTATAGTACTAAATGTCCATTGCGTTGATTGAGATTTGTATGTAAATGTTTTATTGCTATGCCTTATTGTTATATACCGGAATCAGCTGCCTTTTAATATTCTGGTATTTGTTTGTAAATTCAATAATAAAAAAAAAGTAATAATGAAATGGAAGAGAAGAGGGGTGGGGTAGTAAGAGGTAGGTGATGGTGTATTTTAATTACAAAGACATACAACCTAATGCTCCCAGAAAGTACCCATATCGGGATGAGTGCAGTGAGTTTTCACTGACCAGAAGTCAGCAGTGCCTATAAGAAGGTCGTCCCCTCAGTATCAGAACTTTGTCCTTGATTATATGTAGGAATAATGCATTGGATTCTTCTTTAATCATTATGTGGGCTAAAGCACACATTGTAAAAAGTCTGCAAACAGAAACTATTTTTGGAATAGAGGTTGTAAAATGTATTTGCACTTTGACCAGAAACTTTATTATGGCTCAGAGTTTGTGCTTCCAAATCTGTTCACTTTATAGGCCCTAAAAATTTCTATTTTGTGCGTTTAGCTAATAATATATTAATGTGTAGTCTATCAATGTGAAAGAGGGAACAAGCTTCTTCCTGGAAATTAGGTGTACGAAACACGTTTTCTTGTACAGGGTGGATCCTTCACACGTAGTCATGTGACCACCCCATTGCACAATCTCCAGGATTTTGCAGGCATACATCCTCCAAGTCTGAAGGTGAGTCTTAGTGAATAGATGAATGATAAGGGAAAATTGTTATCAAATACTTACTGTAATTTTCCTTTCCTGGCCCATCCTCACGTCGGTACACAACGGGTTAAAGTGGAGGTTCACCCGGAAATGTTAATTTTTAACCTTAGATTCATGCTCATTCTGTCTAGGGGAATCGGCTATTTTTTTTAAAATCGAAGCTGTACTTACCGTTGTAGAGGGCGATCTTCTCCGCCGCTTCAGGGTATGGGCTGCGGGACTGGGCGTTCCAATTTGATTGACAGTCTTCCGACAGGCTTCCCACAGTCGCATCCATCACGTCACGATTTTCCGAAAGTAGCCGAACGTCGGTGCGCAGGCGCCGTATAGAGCCGCACCGACGTTCGGCTTCTTTCGGCTACTCGTGACGCAATGGATGCGACCGTCGGAAGCCTGTCGGAAGACTGTCAATCAAATAGGAACGCCCAGTCCCGAAGACCATACCCTGAAGCGGCGGAGAAGATCGCTCTCTAAAACGGTAAGTACAGCTTCGATTTAAAAAAAACTAGCCGATTCCCCTAGACAAAATGAGCATCAATCTAAGGTTAAATTTTTTTTTTAGGGTGAACTCCCGCTTTAAAGCGGAGCTCCACCCTAATTGCAACATTAGCCTATTTGTACTGCCAAAATTAAAGTGTCACACCACTTCCTCAAACTTAATTTATCCAAAACTGAACTTATCATTGTTCCTCCCCCAAGTGCCTCTTCCCCTGATCTTTCTGTCAAAATTGATGGCACAACTATCAGCCCATCCCCACATGCCAAGGTCCTAGGAGTACTCCTGGAATCTGAACTCTCCTTTAAGCCTCACGTCCAATCACTGTCCAAATCTTGCCGTCTCAACCTCCGCAACATCTTGAAAATAAGCCCCTTTCTAACCAATGACACAACAAAACTCTTAATTCACTCCATGGTCATCTGTCGCCTCGATTACTGCAACTTCCTCCTCATTGGCTTACCTCTGCATATTCTATCCCCCCTTCAGTCCATCATGAATGCTGCTGCCGCCAGACTCATCCACCTTACCAACCTCTCTGTCTCTGCTACTCCTCTCTGTCAATCCCTTCCGTTCACCCAACAAATTAAATTCAAAATACCAACTACCTTCAAAGCCAGCCACAACTCTGCCCCCAGCTACATCACTAACCTAGTCTCTAAATACCAACCTAATCGTTCTCTTCGTTCTTCTCAAGACCTCCTGCTCTCTAGCTCTCTCATCACCTGCTCTCATGCTCGTCTCCAGGACTTTTCCAGAGCCTCTCCAAGCAATGGAACTCCTTACCCCAATCTGTCCATCTATCTCCTTCTCTATTAGCTTTTAGAGGATCCCTGAAAACCCTCCTCTTCAGAGAAGCCTATCCTTCCCACACCTAACAACTGCATTTTAATTTTGTCCACCTGATCATCCCCCACAGCTACTACCCTTTGTTTCACTTGACCCTCCCTTCTAGACTGTAAGCTCTAACGGGCAGGGCCCTCTGATCCCTCCTGTATTGAATTGTATTGTGACTGTACTGTCTTCCCTGATGTTGTAAAGCACTGCGCAAACTGATGGCGCTATATAAATCCTGTATGATAATAATAATAAATTGTACAATTTCCTCTTTTGACCAAGTACACTCTTAATAACTCGACTATGTGTAAGAAAACCGAAGTCTTCCTGCTGTGCACTCAGTGACTCTCGTGTGAAACTCAGAGGGACCACTTCCAAGTTTTTCTGGAAACTGGATACCACTTTAAAATTGAACTTTATAGATAGACGTGGTATCGCTATCTCTGGTAAAAGGAACAGGAAAAAAAGACACCAAAGGGCCCTTGCAGGAAAGTATTGCGATCTTCAGAATCCTATCTGAAGTAGTTGCTGTCAAGAGAACTAGTTTTACTGTGAGGTACTTCAATGGGAATGAAACCTATTGTAGCAATTTCTGATTGTAGCGCTACCCCCTCAGGAGCCGCTGGTTAGATTTGGGATCGGCATAATTATGTTACCTCTGTGCTGTGTCTAGGGATGATGATGATGGTGAGGAGCAATAACGGAATGTCCAGATAGCAGGGTGACATTTTCTGTGCTTTATTACTGGTCCAACATGACCAACAGTCAAACTGAGGTAGATAGAAGTAGGTTGGTGAAAGGAGAACTTGCAGATTCAGGCCTATGGATAAACAGAAGCAGTCCTGCTTCCAATAGCGACTCTTACTTCGTCGCCACTTCAGCCAAAGTGGGTAAAGTGCCCCTGGACAGGTCCCTCTCACAGGCCTGGCAGCCAGAGCGTCACTTAGAACCTCTGGGAAGGAACAAGTCTCTGCCACCGACTTGGCTCTATAAGAATTAAGATTAGTGATGAGACCTCTGCCACAGGCCTAATAATGGATGGTAGAGCGGATCCTCCCAGTCAATAATTCGCCTAAATCTTGCTCAGGTAGACTTCTTATCTTTGGGGTCACCGACTGACAGTTTGCAGCATATAACCTGTCAGTGTCCGGTCACCCAGATCCCCAATGGTTCGTCTAAGCCCTGTTGGATCACCTGCCTCTGGGCTCACCTCAGACCAACTCCCCATCGAACAGCACAACTCGCTTGGGATCTTCTTAATAAGAGATGAGCGACCCTGTAAGTCACTGTGGCCCCTTTGCAGCATCAGTTGCTCCGGGCCATGAGGGCCCAGAGTCAGGAACTCCGCGTAGCACGTGCACCCCGGCCTGGTAGGCCATCTCGCCGGGGCCCATGATGTGCGCACACCCTGAAGGTGGGTGCCGCACCTGGAACCAGGAACGGGCGAAGACCCCACAAAATGTCGTCTGTCACAGAAATACCCTTCCCCAGCATGCCCCGCGAGGGAAACACTCCTCTCATTGGCTGCTGGAGAAAAGCGGCTCTGCCTGGACCCCTCTGGCGCCACCTGCTATCCAAAGATGGAAAAGCATCCTTGGAACACATAATGACACCACAGGACAGTCCAGGGCTGGCAGCAGCCCAATTTAACAGATCAATATGAATGAGAGCAAGTAACTCTCTCATTCCCCAACTAAATTTGACATAGCACCTGTACTGAAAAGTACACAGGCGCTACATGATCCATAGACAGCTCAGCTCATAGGTTAAAGAAGGCAACTTGAAAACACCTTTAAGTGCCCCCTGGCCATAGGTACTACCACTGCCAACAAGATCTTAAAAAATATTCCATTCTGTAAAAGGCAGACATCTGAACTGGAAGAGACATCTCGCCACCGCAAATCTCACACGTCTCTGGTGCTCGGCATTGATTGGTACATGGAAGTATGAGTCGGCCGGTTGATACCAACTGGTCCTCCTGCTGAACTGTCCCGGCGACTGTCTGCATGGCCTCCATTTCCAATAAACTTTTTCTACATTACTTTTGTTTCCTTAAAGTCAGACTGTCGTAATGGTATTTAATAATATAATTTAACAGGACATAAGATGATATCTGCTCAATAATATTGTGATTTTATAGGATTTTTATTTATTTTTTGAATGCCAGTTCCCTGTTGTTGGTGTATTTCTGGAACAAGAAGTGATCTTTTTTGTATCATCAGTATACTGTAAATGTAATAAGCAGTAAATATTACACATCGACTGATAACACTAGCAGCAGTGACGGAATTATAGGGGTCGCTGGGATCGCCATGGCGACCGGGCCCCTTTCTGCAGGGGGCCCTCGAGGGCCCCCTGTACACTTTGATAGGAGGAGCGGCAGAGGCGGCTGAGATGAGCTCCCCGATCGTCAGCCGAACTGTGCAGGGAGCTCGTCACATTAACCTGAAGTGAAAGTAGTGAGTGCTGTGCTCTATGTCTCCCCCAAGAGTGCAGTACCCGGCAGGAAGAGCCAAAGTAAAAGTCTGCCTTTTTTTATGACTGTCTATCTACTGTATGTGTGTTTATATGTGTGTGCATGTGTGTGTGTGCGTGTATGTATGCATGTGTGTGTGTGTGTGAAGATGTATGTATGCATGTGTGTGTGTGTGCATGTATGTATGCATGTGTATTAGGGTGCCCACGTGTCCTGGATTGCCCGGGACTGTCCCGCAATTGACATGTCTGTCCCTGGTCCCGGGCACCTTCATTCCGGGACAATACAGTGTCCCGGAATGAAACAGAAGACACAATTTCCCCCTACTACTAACTATATTTCCGGAACTGGTTGCTAGGGTCTGACGCTGCCTGGCATCTTGCAACCAGTGACAATTTACTCTCAGACAGTGAGGCCAGGAGCGAGGCCTGCACCTAGTGCAGCGCTACTATCCCCACCCACCTCGGCACCTCCTCCTTCTCCGGCACCTAGCGGCAAGCAGCAGGGACTGGTGTGATCTTCACTCTACAGATTGCGACTCCACTCCTTTCCTGTAATGCACAGGGCTCATGCAAAGGGAGTGACAGCAGTACTGCATCTGGCGGCAGGCTATGGGTGGCAAGCGGCACTGCATCTGATGGCAAGTGACACATTCAGCTGGCAAATAACCCACTGCCAAATTCCCCATCAACCCCGAGACTACATTCCCCCCCCCCCCTCATCTTTTTTGGGGAAGGTGAGGGGGACGGGGTGTCCCTGAATGGCAGTTTGGAAATGTGGTCACCCTAATGTGTATGTGTGCATATGTAGGTGAGTGTGCATGTATGTGCATGTGTTTATCAGTGACGGTGCGTTCATAAGGGCGCATGGGTGCCGCCCCCTCTGCAGCCACCCCCTCTATGACCAATGGATAGATTTATGCATAGCATTAATCTATCTATGGCCACCGCTGCCACTCCCATATTTAGGTGTCCGGGCGCCTGAATCACAGTGGGGGGGGGGGTGTTTTTGAGGCACCTGATTAGAGCCATAGGCCCTAATATGCTTCAAAATAGGTGAACTGCGAGCGCCATGCTTGGCACTCAGAGTCCACCCAGGTGTGTTAGAAAGGCAAATTAATATTCACTTTCCTAACACTGAACCACCTCTCCACAAGTCAGGTGTGCGGGTCTGTTACCCATCACCTGATTGGCTGAAACGATAGGCATGGCTATTGGACGCCTATCAGGAGGAGAGGATGGGAGATGAGGACGGCAGGAGACGCATGGAGGACCCCGCTCGTGGCCGTCGCCCACTGCCCCACCGAGACAGGGTAAGTGCCGGGTGAGCAGACGGGGGGGATTCACAGTGGTAACATTCGATTGGCATAGTTGCAGCATTTGATGGCACAGTGGCAGCATTTAAATGGGCACAGTGGCAGAGATTGATGGGCACAGTGGCAGAGATTGATGGGCACAGTGGCAGCATTTGATGGGCACAGTGGCGGCATTTGATGGGAACAGTGGTGGTGTTTGATGGCACAGTGGCTGCATTTGATGGGAACAGTGGTGGTGTTTGATGGCACAGTGGCTGCATTTGATGGGAACAGTGGTGGTGTTTGATGGCACAGTGGCAGCTTTTGATGGGCACAGTGGCTGTAAATGATGGGCACAGTGGCTGCAATTTGGAGCACCAGCCGCCATTGGTTTATATGTACGTGCATTTATATATATGTGTGTGTGTGTGTGTGTGTGTGTGTGTGTGTGTGTGTGTGTGTGTGTGTGTGTGTGTGTGTTTTTACATGTATGTATGCGCTTTTAAACCTGATCACCTATATGTGTACATTTAGAAAAAAAAATTCTATAGTTCATAGTACCAGCAAATAAATGTTGTGCCTCTGAAAAGCGATCCATGCTCAGATCGCTTTTCAGAGGCATTTGACAGCCGGTAAAGAGGCAATATGTTGACTACTGACCGCCTGTTTTAACCTCTTAAATGCATCATCACTATGCAGTGTAGCCCCATTCACCTAGGGGTATACTTCAAGGGTGCCCTGACTGGAAAAGATTTGGGAAACACTGACATAGAGGAAACAATCCCCCCCCCCCATTTTCCTCCTGCAGCCGCTGAATGCCTGCGGGAGGGAGAAGAAGAGAAACAGGGGGAAATGGAGAAATCGGTTCCTTTATATGCAGCCACCCACATGCGACCGTGACCTGTTGTTACACCACTGGGCTCGGCGAAAAGAGCTCTGTCCGGGGGTCAGGGGGCCCTTCATAGTTTCTTGCATCGGGCCCTGAAGGTTCTAGTTACGCCACTGACTAGCAGGTAAAAGGGTAATGCAGCTTGTTTACACAGCAGGAAGTGTTGGGAGAGGGGTGACTTGTCCATCCAGCTCTACCACATTCCAATGACAATGCCCAGAAGACGTTCAGGAAATCACTGACATTCAAATGCAAGACGTTTTATTTTTTGGTTGGAGGTCTGCCTAAGTTTCTCAAAATACTTGATTCTGCTCTTTGTTGGTGCTCCTCCTACCTATCTTACTACACCTACAGTGTCACTTACACCTCTACCTCCTCCTGCCCTGTTCCTGAAGGTGACCCCCAAGTCTTCGTCCTCAGATCTCTACTAGTTTCTGTCTACACCTCTTCCCTGGGTCAGCGGATAGCCTCCCAAAGCTTCCAATACCATTTCTGTAAATAAAAAATAGGTGTCAAAAATAAGGTACAAATGCGCAACCTTTTATGTGCAAACAAAAGTGCAAGTGAATAAACCTAAATCTTTCAGTGTGATATAAACAAAGTCCAATAGACGGTGGCTGACAACACCGCTTGCTGTAATCAGAGGTATATGTAAAACCACTCTTCATCCAGAATTTTCAGCAGAACAGACAGAAATGGTGTATAGAGAGGCCGCTTACCAGATCTGATGGATGGAATGGTAGGTGAGTTGGATCCGCGCTGTGGAGAGCAAAACAGGAAAGGAAATAAGGCGAACTGCTGCCCCTACTAATTTACTGCCACCTGGGTGGAGTAAGAAAATAAAAGAAAGGGAGGGGGGGGGGTGTAGGTTGTTCTAATGAGAGAGGATTTAACCACAAGGTAGCCTCTAACTAGTTGTATACCCGAAAGTGATGAGGTGTAAACGTGAAATATGTACCACACAGTAAATAAATGAAAGAAACGTAAAAAATTTTGAGGAAAAAAAACTTTTGAAAAAAATGTGAATGAATGAGTGTTACACCCTCGGCCGGGTGTTTACTAATATTCCAGTGGATTCACGTGTGTATAAGTAAAGGTAAAAGACAAACAAACAGCCTTTGCAAAAAAGTTTGAAGAATAAAATAAAAATCAAGATAAATAAATGTGCGTCCTTCCAGCTCGTTTTTTTTTTTTACATTTCCTTTAACAACCAGCTATAAACAGGTTAAAAAAAAAACGCAAAACACTAATCGCGGCAAAATCGCGGTACTTTTTTGGATGCGGGTCCATTGAATTCTATTGCATGCAAAACGCTGCTTTTTGCAGAAAAAAAAGTCCCTGACCCTTTCCAAAAACGCAGAGGCACAAAAAAGCATTGATGTGAACATGTTCCATAGGAAACCGTGTTAAAAAATGTCCCTGCATTTCTGCAAAATGCACCAAAAAACGCATTAGTGTGAATGGAGCCTAACACCCACCAACATTTCTTTTATATAATCCTGTTTTTGCTTTTCCATTTCTGAATGTTTTGTTCTACACCTAGGAAGAGGGTGTTTGTTCATTTTTTAATTTTTCTTATTTTTATATAGGATCTATTTTTCACCAACACCCGGCCGAGGGCCAAACACCTGGAAGGACGCACATTAATTTATTTATCTTGATTTTTATTTTATTCTTCACACTTTTTTGCAAAGGCTGTTTGTTTGTTACCTTTACTTATACACACGTGAATCCACTGGAATATTAGTAAACACCCGGCCGAGGGTGTAACACTTATTCATTCAAAGTTTTTTCAAAAGCTTTTTCCTCCAAAATTTTCAAAGTTTCTTTGATTTATTTACTGTGTGGTACATATTTCACGTTTACACCTCATCACTTTTGGGGTATACACCTAGTTAGAGGCTACCTTCTGGTTAAACCCTCTCTCATTAGAACAGCGCCAACCTACACCCCCCCTCAAGATCTGATGGATCCCTATCACAGAGATCATAAAGGCTTAACAAGTCTCCACAGGACTCCACAGCAACTGATCGTATCTCCTCCACTCTGATCCTCCTCCACCAAAAGACATCTGGAACAGGTGCATGCGGTCGTGCCACAGACAGGATTACTCCCGACGAATGGACATCACTCCCAGCACAGAACGTATTAAATGAGGGTATAGCAGGGGGAAGATATGAAAAGCTTCATGGTGCAGTATGTCAAAAGTAGAAAATCCCCTTTTATTTTGAAAAATCAGGGTACTGACATCCAAACAGACATTTTTTAAGTTTAAAAAACAGTTTCAGAAAACAAGCTGTCATGCAGCCGCAGCTCGAGTCAGTCAGCTGGAGGCGTGGTGACGCCAGATTGTATTGCTCCGCCCGACGCTGCGTTTCTCCATACGAGGCTTCGACAGGGATAGGAGGCAATAAAAAATTAAAAATATGTGCACTTTTATTTTAAGTTAATCACATAACTGGTTTCATTTTACCCCAATAATGTCTAAACATTTTAAAGGATATGCACCTTTTTGAACTTGTTTTGCACTGAAATGTATTACGGAACTTACTTGCATATTGGGGTCAATTCACTATCACTTACCGCATGCAGTAACATAGTCACGCGGCTAATTTGCATAAATTATTGCATGCGGTAAGCTCTTAAGTCAAATTCACAAACAGAACAGAGAGTAAAAAGACATGCACTATTTATCATCAGGGTTTTGCTTTCGGTATCGCATGCTCCACCCCCAAAATAGCTGGTTTCTAAGGAGCGAGTCTCTGACAACGGACGACTCATGTGTGTGTGTATATAATATGATATCCCCAATGTTTAGATTATTGGGCATATATATGTTTCCTTTTTCTAGCTCAAAAACAAATAGCTCAGAATTGACTGTCCTCTATCCCACCAACATTTTTTCCAATGGCATAATTTGGTTAAAAAAACTCTTGAAAAATAAGATTTAGCATACTAACATAGTGGTTGTGTACAAAAATGCTATAACATATGGTCCCCTTGGCGTGCCGTTTATCCATTGCCGGTCGATTCCATTACTTATTTTCAGGACTTTATATTTTTGTTACTACTCATGCAGATGTGTTTCTGGAGCTCTTTTTTCTGTTTATTTTTTATGTAATGCTGTTTGATTTTGTGTACTGGAATTTGCAGCTGAACTGACATACGTTGTTAATTATATTGCATGCATTATTGGGATATGTTTATGGAATGTATTTTTTTTTCTGCTTTTTATTTTTTTTGTGATTGTTGTTTTGTATAAAAATTGAAAAGAAAAAAAAAAGCTAAACTCAAGGCAAACCACTAGTTATATATCAGACAGGAGGCTTCGTATCTTATGCAATTCTTTCTTTACTAAAGCTCATAGCAGAAAGACATAAAAAACTTTATGGTAATTTACAATAAAAAACTCAAAAGGACTACCAATCCCAGCAGTCCCTGGGCCAACGTGGCCCCTCCCAGGCCTCAGCCTATATATGGGACTGTCTGAGGTAACCACATCCTCTTTCTTTCTGCTCATCGCAGCATATCAGATAAGTGTTAGATGATAGATATTACATACAGCTGTTATTATTACTATTGATTATTGAGCTGGGGGGAACCCCCCCCCTGCCTGCCTTTTCTCTCAGCTGTTCATTCGTTTATGTCACTCGTTTCTATTTTATTTTATCTTTTCATGCGGTTTTTCCCTGCATTTATATGTAATTGTGGTATGTAACTTTACAGCCCCTTTTTTCTCCCCTGTGTCTTGTACCCACACTCGCCGGACGAAAGTGCGGACGTTCCCCTCACACATCCGCTGTATGAATTTGCTTCCCCCCCCTCCCCGCCCGTCCCTCAGCAGTTTCGCCTGTCGGCGATACTCAGGGCCGGACTTACCATTGGCCTTGACTGGGCTCAAGCCCAGGGGCCCCACCCAATAGGGGGCCCCCTTTAAAAAAAAAAAAAAAAAAAAAAAAATTTTTTTTTTTTTTTTTTAGGGGTCCGGAGGCCCCCAGGGCCCCGGACGGCAACCCCCCTTTTTTTATTTATTTTTTGTAAAAAAATGTTTTTTTTTTATATATTTTTTATTTTTATATATATAATATTATATATATATATATATATATTTTTTTTTTTTTATTATTATTATTAAAGGGCCCAGGGGTCTCCAGGGCCCCGGATGGCAACCCCCCTTTTTTTTATTTATTTTTTGTAAAAAAATGTTTTTTTTATATATTTTTTATTTTTATATATAATATATATATATATGTATGTATATATATATATATATATATATATATATATATATATATATATATATATATATATATATATATTATTATTATTAAAGGGCCCAGGGGTCTCCAGGGCCCCCGGATGGCAACCCACCTTTTTTATTTTTTTATAAAAAAAAATTCATTTTTTTTTATATATATAAATAGATTTTTTTATTAAAGGGCTCAGAGGTCCCCAGGGCCCCATGTGGCAACCCCCCCTTTTTTATTTTTTTTATAAATGTTTATTTTTTTATTTTTGTTTATTTTTTTATTTTTTATTAAAAGGCCCAGAGGTTCCCAGGGGCCCAGAGGTCCCCAGGGCCCCCGGGTTTGGCAACCTCCCTTTTTTTTATGTATTTTTTTATAAATGTTTTTTTTTTATTATTAAAGGGCCCAGAGGTTTATTTTTTCTTTTTATTAAAAGGCCCAGAGGTCCCCAGGGCCCCGGATGGCTACATATATTTATATATATTTGTTTTCTTCTTTTTTTTGTAAAGGCCCCCCCGCTTCTCAATTTGCGGCAGCCCCCACGCTTCTCAATTTCAGGCGGCAGCACCCCCACCCCCCTAGGTTCTCTGCTTCAGGGGGCCCATGCCTTAAGCTGTGCAAGGGGCCCCAAAATTCCTGATGGCGGCCCTGCGCATACCTCCCAACACGCACGGATTCTGTGGGACTTTCCCGCACAGACAGCTTCTTCCCGCAGTCCCGCAAAAGGGTTAATTTTCCGGCACTGCAAGAGGAGGCAGCACGGAAGCAGGAGGAACCGGAGTGGTGTGTGGAGGACTGTGGCTGCTGAAGGGAAGATAGCCGAGAGCCGGGCTAATGACAGTCTGTGGCCCCGGCTGTTGGCACAGGTGAGAGGCACTCCCCCCCTCAACAACTGCAAAATCCCCCCCCGCTCAACAACTTTAATGCGCTCCCCCCCGCTCAACAACTTCAATTCGCCCCCCCCCCCCCGCTCAACAACTTCGATCCCCCCCAATTCTCGGCTCCAGGGGGCCCCTTCAACACTCAAGCCCAGGGGCCCCCACCACCCTAAGTCCTGCCCTGGCGATACTACACTGCAGACGGCGCCATACTTCTCCCTTCTTCCCTCACGTTCGCGCGCGGAGGAGGGGCGGGACTCGGCGACATCCAATCAGCGCTCTGGGAAGCGTAGTCTCGCGAGACTTCGCCCCAGAGCGCGGAAGAGCGCGGGCTTTCTCCCTCACACCGCTGCCAGTGCAGATCGTCCGGTGTTGAGGTGAGGAGGTCCTGCTGTGCTGTTCCCATCCTTTCCCCTTCTGCCCGGAGATACTTGCTTATCTCAGGCTCTTTTAACCCTACCATTCAACTCTATGCTTACAGCAGTCTGTAAGGATAGAACAAATAGTTTAAAGAGAAATATTTCTTCACTTCAGTATAAATTAATGTAGATATATACTTAGTGTATATATATAGATATATTTACAAATCGTTTTGGAAATTACCTTTCTTCATTATATATACACATATAAAGAGGTGGTCAGTGATTGTATACGAGTTATATACTCATGTCTGAAGACAATTATACTGCCCCCCTCGCAGGGGAGGCTTTTACCCTTGATACTACGCAGTTTATGACAGCTGCTCAGATCCAGGATCTGATTAACATCTCTGTCCAGACGGCTCTGGCCTCGGCCATCCCGTCCAAGGGACCACACACCTCTAAGCCTGCTATGACTAATCCGCCTCTAAATGGCGAACCGCCAAATAAGAAAGGCAAGGTTTCTTTCAAGCAGAAACACACGCTAGCAGCACCTGACTCCCCGACAGGGGAAGTAAACAATTTGTTCCAGGCAGTACCCTCCCCGGTCTGCCAACCCCAATATCCAACAGACCCTGACCGACCCCTGGGCCTCAGGGAGTTAGACACTAAGAGGCAACGGTCCTCACGAAGGACCAAACCTGACTCCTACGTCGTTTCCTCGGACGAGGACTCGCCAGGTGCTTCAGGGAGAAGCGAGTCTGATGACTACGGGTCTGATGAAGACAGACAGGATATTGAGGATACGGCATTTCACTCCAATGCCACCCCTGATACTCAGGGAGAAGTTATTTTGGATGCACTGGGGGAACCATTCTTCCACCCAGATGCCATCGCTCACCCGCGATCTGGCGACTGGTCCCCACTGCCTCACGTATCTCAATACGTAGAACATTGGGCCAGGAAATCCCTGGACAGACCTGCCCGCAACAAACTAAGGGCCGAATGCCCTAGACCAGCCATCCCCAACAAGGTGGTGGCCACACCAGAGGTGGACCCCATGCTAGCTAAATATCTAGCGAAATCAGGGAAACTCCCCAAAAAAGGGATCGAGCGGTCCTTTAAGGCTATCCAGGAACGCATCCTTGATTTAATAGGACCCCTGACTAAAATTCTGAACTTATCAGAACAAGCAGCCGTTTCGGACCAACCAGTAGACCTAATGCAACTCCGCGGCTGGGCCCAGAGAGCCATTTGCCTAGCAGGTACGGCTAACACCTCCTGCTCAATCGAGAGACGCCGTTCCATATTAATGCGGCTAGACCCCCAGCTATCTCACCTGGCAGAAACAGAACCCGGCCCTTCAGCGGGCGGTATGCTCTTTGGGGACAACCTCCTCAAAGACATCAATAAATTCGTGGGATTATTTTCGGGCCTTGACAAGGCCCAGACATCACTAAGAAAGTCAGGAACCGCGAGAGTTTTTAACAGGGCCGGCAGAAGCAGAGGCCGGTCTGCCGGCCGCGGTTCCACCTACAGGCCACAAAACAGAAACCCTCAATACCAGTATCAGCAGGCTCCTCCCACCTACCCCGTTCCAGTGGCGCAGCCAGCACCGTTTTTTCCACCCAGGGGCAGACCATGGCGCGGACGCGGCGGACGTGGTTACACACGATCACGACCTCCATTCGGTGAGTATTCCATACACTCCACAACCACACATACCAGTGGGGGGACGCCTGAAATATTTTATCCACGCCTGGTCTGCGATTACGGCAGACCCGTGGATATTGCAGACGGTCATGGGTTTCCAAGTAGAACTTCTATCTTCACCAATGTTAAATGTGGCCCCTCACCCCATCAATTTCACGAACCACAGCATTGCGCTCATCGAGAGCGAAATTCAGGACCTCTGGTCCAAACAAGCAATTTTAAAAGTACAAAATTGTTCCCCGGGATTCATAAGCAATCTTTTCCTTGTCAAGAAAAAAGGGGGCGGGTTCCGTCCCGTAATAAATCTAAGAAATCTGAACCAACATGTCTGCTACAGACACTTCAAGATGGAGGGCATCCACTGCCTCCGAGACCTCCTACAAACGGGAGACTGGTTAGGGAAAATAGACCTGAAGGACGCCTATCTCACCGTCCCTATTCACACGGAGTCACAACACCTACTACGATTCCGTTGGAAGACTCAGACGTGGCAGTTTACCTGCCTCCCGTTCGGGCTATCGTCAGCACCATGGTGTTTCACGAAGTTAATGAAACCAGTGGTAGCATCCCTACGAAGCAGAGGGGTACGTCTAATTATCTACTTGGACGATATCCTTATCATGGCCCACTCAAAGGCCCTAGTGTCCCTTCACATGTCCTGGACGGTGTCTCTCCTACAGACACTGGGTTTCTTAATCAACCGCGAAAAGTCGGTCCTAGACCCAGCCCAGGGAATGGAATTCTTGGGTTTCCTGGTGGACACCAAACAAGCGGTCCTCCGCCTCCCAAAAACAAAGTTAGCCCTAATTCGAAAGGAAATCAGGGCAGTACTCCGCAAAGGCTACTTGTCCTTGCGGGTTCTGGCCCGCCTAGTGGGACTCTTAGCTGCATCCATCCAGGCCATCTTCCCGGCCCCACTTCACTACAGGGCCCTTCAGAGACTCAAAATTTTACATATTCGCCAGGGACTCAGGTATGCGGACGAGATCCCCCTCTGTCCGGAGGCAATAGAAGAATTGCAGTGGTGGCTCCGCCACGCGGTCGAGTGGAACGGCAAGACCATCTTCAATTCCGGGCCCGACATCATCATAGAGTCGGACGCGAGTCGCCACGGCTGGGGCGCTCGCTGCGGGGCGGATTCCACAGGGGGGACTTGGTCTACCTCCGAGTCGGAATTGCACATCAATGCCTTGGAACTGTTGGCGGCATTTTTTGCAGTCAAGAGCTTCATCCCTCAAGCTTCCAATTGCTGTGTACTGTTCCGCATGGACAATGTGGCCGCGGTTCAGTACGTCAACCGCTTGGGTGGCACCAGATCCAGAGTCCTTGCAGATCTGGCGAAGGAGTTCTGGCATTTTTGCTTGGCCCGCAACATTATCCCTATCGCGGAATATATTCCAGGAATCTCCAACACGGTAGCCGACTGGTACTCACGCCACCTTACCGACTCCAGCGACTGGCAGCTGGATCGCCCGGTATTCCGCCTTCTGGAACGCCTTTGGGGCCCGTTGAACATGGACTTGTTCGCTTCTCGCCTCAACCACCAGCTGCCCCACTTCTTCAGCTGGAGGCCCGATCCAGAAGCATCCGCGGTGGACGCGTTCCGCCACATTTGGCCAGAAGGAACTCACTATGCGTTTCCCCCATTTCAGATGATACCCAGAGTTCTCCTTCATGCCTCGAACCAACAGGCGACAATTGTACTGATAACACCCTGGTGGCCGACACAGCCCTGGTTCCCCCTCCTCTTGGGGATGGTCGTGGACTACCCCAGACTGATTCCCCTGTCCCCAATGTTGTTGACCAACCCGTCCGGGGAACCCCATCCACTAATCATGGAGGGCAACCTCCACCTCCTAGCGTGGCTGATTTCAGGATCTCAGGATCGGACCTCAACCTTTCAGGATCAGCTAGGGACCTCCTCGCTGTGGCCTGGGCCCCTGGGACCAGATCAACCTACCAATATGCCTGGCGACTCTGGGTTCGTTGGTGTGATCAACGACAGGTTGATCCCATACACGCTCCTGTGTCCGTAGTGGTAAATTATTTGGCAGAGTCATTTGATTCTGGCAAATCTTACAGCTCCATCAATATATACCGTTCGGCCATATCAGCATACCACTGTCCAGTTAATTCGTTAGCTGTAGGAAAACATCCATTAGTCTGTAGACTTCTGCGGGGTATTAGATTCCAACGTCCCCCTAGGCCCAGATATCAGTCAACTTGGGACGTCTCTAAGCTATTGGACATGTTTGCTTCATGGGAGGACAATGAGAGATTGCCCCTACGGCTGTTATCTTTCAAACTCACAGTGCTACTCTGTTTGGTCTCAATCAAACGCGTCTCAGACGTAAGAGCGTTAGACATCTCCAGGCGGCAATTCTCGCCTCAAGGAGTCAATTTTTCTGTGGTCCGTAGGACAAAAACGAGTATCCAATCTGTCTTCTACCCCTTCTTCCCCACTCACCCGCGGCTTTGCGTGGTTCGATGTTTACAAACTTATGAAGCACACACGTCGATGCTTCGACCATCTAATCTGTCCCAACTCTTGGTTTCGTACGTCAAGCCCCATCATCCAGTCTCTTCCGCCACACTGGCAAGGTGGGTACGTTCCACCATGGAAATGGCGGGCATAGACGTCTCCTTATTCGGAGCGCATTCTACTAGGGGTGCTATGGCTACGAAAATCGTCTCCTCTGGAGGCTCTCTTCACGACCTACTCAGGGCGGCTGATTGGTCATCAGAATCCACCTTTCGTAACTTCTACTTCAGACCGGAGGCCCATGTATCCATGTCAATTTTATGAGTTTGTTTTTTATGCTTGTGTGCATTATTAATGTTTTTGTTTGCTTTAAACTTGCATAAGATACGAAGCCTCCTGTCTGATATATAAATTGAGATTTTCCTAGCTGGTGAAGGAAAATATTAGTTATATGAAGACAGGAGGCGAGTATCTTCCCTCCCTTCCCATCCCTATTACGATTATCTCTCTCTTTTTCCTTCCAGGCTATTGAACCTCACAATCCTGACCCGGAAATACGGATGATTTAAGTGGCTCACAATCCCTGTTGGATTGCAGTTGGTCTGTTTTCTCCTGAAGGCGACGGCCCGGTCGACCCAGTATGCTTCGGTTTCCCTTGATCCCCGTTGGGATGAAGTCAGTTCGGTTGAAGCGGTCCAGTTGGTTTTTCCCTTTTCGCTCCCTGCAGACGCGGAGATCGTGTTCCAACGAGGAAGCCCCTGATCATCATAAGGAGAGAGGATCGGACTTACATTTCTGATTACACGGTTTTTACACAAAGAAAGAGGATGTGGTTACCTCAGACAGTCCCATATATAGGCTGAGGCCTGGGAGGGGCCACGTTGGCCCAGGGACTGCTGGGATTGGTAGTCCTTTTGAGTTTTTTATTGTAAATTACCATAAAGTTTTTTATGTCTTTCTGCTATGAGCTTTAGTAAAGAAAGAATTGCATAAGATACTCGCCTCCTGTCTTCATATAACTAATATTTTCCTTCACCAGCTAGGAAAATCTCAATTTACACAGATGATATACATATATCAGAGCTGTCCTACTTGCCAAAGGATTGGTATTTCAGTCCATCCGGTCCTGAAATTTACACAGCTTTGCCAACCAGTACCTCACTGTCTGGTGGGGCAGGAAATGGAAGTTTTCTCTGAGACACAGTTTAGTGGCACAGGTCTTGTCCCTCCCTCAGCCTGTGGTAAGTGAGAGGAGAAATGACTGAGGAACTTATCTCTCTTTGTCACTCTGCTCCTATCAGTTTTCACAAACAGTAGAAGGGTCTTAAAGGGGCATTAAATATCAGGATTGCATTACATACAGAGTGCAGAGTTCAGGGGGGTTACACACAGAGTGCAGAGCTGTCACATGTAAACACAGAAACCAGACTTCTGTGTTTACAAGTGATTGTGGTGAGCAGGCACCAAAGGGTCTGAGCCAGAGGTGGTGGAACTGAGTTCCCCCAAGTTCCCCCTGAAAAAAAGCCCTGGTTAAAATGAATACAAAGCTGCGTTAATTAATGTGTTTTATATGTGACTGGAGAATACATATGTACATGTTTAATAAGTGCCATTAATGAGTGAGTACATAATGAAAATTCTATTTTGTCATGACAGCGTCAGAATGGTGTCGGTTCCGGAGCACACAATGGAGGAGATTCCCCTCCAGGAGGAAGAAGAGGTCACCATGGAGTACCGGGTGTTGATGGTCTACGCTCAGCGCTCACTTTCTGAAAGCAAATACTTGAATCTGCAGAGGGCGATATCCTCCCAGGGGGGCCAAACCGCCATCGGTAATGGGAAGGAGGAAAAAGCCAATGGAGAAACCAAAACACCAAAAAGCAAACCCAAAAAGAAGCGCTGGCCAAAAACACTGACCCCTGCATGCCTCCGACCGCCAAAGAAAACTATGAATGATCCTCTGGAAAAGGGTAGGTTAAAAAAAGTTATATAGCGGGCTTACTCCCCAGCCGCCAAAGGTGCACACTCATTCAGGCCTGTTCCTCCACATGTTTCACCTCAATAGGGGTTTAGTCATGAAGGACCTTCATGACTAAATCTCAACTGGGGTGAAACGGGTCAGAGGTGGAGGAGACGGTCTGACAAAGTGTGCTGTGATTCAGTATGGATTTGTGAAATTGCTCAGTTAGCAAAACAGCTTGTTGGATAGAGAGAAAATTTTACCTTTTTATGTTTGAAATTGGGTTAAATGTTGTGGTTGCAAGGGAGCCTAAGGCACACCTATGCATTTTTGGTGCTTTTTGCATTTTGCAGATTTGCACTACAGATTGTGTTCCATAGGAAACCATGTTAAATGGACTGTAGTGCAAATCTGCAAAATGCAGAAAGCACTAACACTGCATAGGTGTCAATCCAGCCTAACAAGACAAAATATATGTGTGATCAGGCTGGATTCACACCTATGCATTTTTTGAGCTTTTTGCATTTTGCAGATTTGCACTACAGATTGTGTTCCATAGGAAACCATGTTAAATGAACTGTAGTGCAAAATGCAAAAAGCACTAAAAATGCATAGATGTGAATCCAGCCTCACTCTGCAAGAAGCAGCCATAAGCAGATCTAAGCATACAGATCTAATGCCGCGTACAGACCGTCGTTTTTTGTGATGAAAAAAAACGACGTTTTAAATCATGAAATAAAACAACGTTTTTGAAACTTAATTTTCAAAAACGACGTGTTTTTTCACAATGCTCTAGTAAAGCGAGGTTACGTTCACCACTTTTTTCCATTCAAGCTCGCTTCATAACTAGCTTCTGGGCATGTGCGGGTTTAAAAACGTCGTTTTAAACGTCGTTTTTTGCTACACATGGTCAATTTCTGTGAAACAAAAAACGACGTTTTGAAAAACGACACAAAAAATTCAAGCATGTTCGAATTTTTTTGTTGTTGTTTTTTTTAAGACATAAAACAACGTTTTGCCCACACACGATCATTTTAAATGACGTTTTTTAAAACGTCGTTTTTTTTCATCACAAAAAACGACCGTCTGTACGCGGCATAAGAAGCAATCGGACTAAAGCTTGGTTCACACCTATGCATTTTTTGGTGCTTTTTGCAGAAACGCACTACAGTTAATATAACATGGTTTCCTATGGGACACATTCACATCTATACTTTTTTTCAGCCGCTTTATTTTTGGAAATGGTCAGGGAATTTTTTAAATGCAAAACTGCCCTTTTTTGCTTTTTTTGGTTCAATAGACTAGCTGCAGAAAGGCATATTACCACAAATGTTACCCCGATTTGTGTTTTGCATTTTATAATTTGCCCAACAACAAATATGGCCAAAAAAAAAGCATAAAAGCACTACAGAAATTACCAAATGCAAACTGCATAGATGTGAATCTTATGGTGGCCATACATGCTTTGATAAATGATTTGTTTTTTTTCAATTGATCTCTTCTGATAGAAATAAGGGCCCATTCCCACTTATAGTTTGAACACTATATAATATATAATATATATATATATATATATATATATATATATATATATATATGACTCTTTTGCCATGAGAGTTCTGCTTTTGGAGGAAAAAAAAATATTAATAAAATAAAATGTAAAAAATACCTAGATCAACGTCTAATTTAGGTTGGTGCCAGTGGTAGTGTTTGGGTCAAGGACAGGATCAGAATTTTTTTTTTTCTTTTTTGGACAGGATTTTCTTTTAAATTAGTGTCAGTTAGGTAGATTCAGGTACATGGGGGCAAACTTGCGGCGGCGTAGCTTAGCCTGTTTAGGCTACGCCGCCGTAAGTTAGCTAGGCAAGTACATGATTCTCCATGTACTTGCCTGCAAATATACGGCGGCGTAGCCTAAAGCGGGCGGGCGTTAGGGCGCCAAAATCAAATGTGTGGAAGGGGGGCGTGTTCAATGCTAATCAGGCTTGACCTTACGTTTTTGCGTTCTTTTAGTTACTGCGCATGCGCCGGGCGCCTACACTTCCCAGTGTGCATTGTGGCCAAGTACGCCGCACGGGCCTATTGATTTCGACGTGGACGTAAATCGCTATTCGCGGACGACTTACGCAAACGACGTAAACATTTTGAATCTCGCGGCGGAAACGGCGGGCATACTTTAACATTGCTATTCCACCTAATAGATGGAATAACTTTAGGCCTGATAATGCCTTACGGAAACGGCGTAAATTTACTGCGGCGGCTGGGCGTACGTTCGTGAATCGGCGTATCAACTCATTTACATATTCTACGCCGACCGCAATGGAAGCGCCACCTAGCGGCCATCCGAAATATTGCAATCTAAGATAGGACGGCGCAAGCCGTCCTATCTTAGATATGTTTAAGCGTATCTCTGTTTGAGCATACGCTTAAACATAGGTCGGCGTATATTCTGAGTTAGGTCGGCTTCTCTACTGATAAGCCGGCCTAACTCTTTCTGAATCTACCGAAGTGTGTTTTCAATAGGATAAATAAAAAGCAAAATACGCCCTATTGTTTCTGGGCTGTACTACGGGTACAAACAACAACTAACATACACAAATGTGGTATCGCTGCAATCAACAGGAGCAGGGAAATTTAATTTGTGTTGCTCTTTGGTGGAATATAGTAGTAGCATATACAGCTACATTTTAAAATAATATTTTTCTTAAAATTTTGGGCCACTATTTCTTTGATAATAAAAAAAAAAAAAAATCAGGAGATATCCATTACTATTTAACAACAAATGAAAGACAAATTTGTTCTGAAAAACTGCTGTATAATCCACCTGAATGCACAAAGTAGTGATGATATGTGCAGTTTTACTAACACATGTCATAGTCAATAGTGCTTAGATTTGTTTTATCATTAGGTGTGAAGGGGTTAATGTCTCCAATGCATTTTGCCAAAATGTTGCAATTTTTGATGAAACCTTGGCAAAGCGAAAACAGTTGATTTAACTTTTTCCTACTAATGTTTCACTTATGTCCATGTTCTTTTTGGTAACAGCGAAGGACCCAGAGGAAGAGAGAGCCAGGAGTATTGTCAGCCAGTTGCAGCGCATTGTACAGAAGATTACAAAGCAAGAAAAGCAAAGCGGCTTCCGGATGATGAAGCGCGTTTCCAGCATCCAGCACGATGGTGATGGTAAGCTTGAGGATTATACAGTTACATAGAGAGCAGTGTGAGGAAAACAATTCGCCCTAGCAACCAGACAGAATTCAAATTGAATTGATCTGGATTTTAATTGACTGTTATGGGGTTGTGAACATTCTTATCCATAACCTTGCCTGTCATTTTTTTATTTTTTGGGAAAATACAGAAACCATGTAAATATTCCTCCTTCTGTGGCTCCTTTATGGTAATGAATATGCAGTTTAGTTGTTGCCAGGGCTTCTAGGTGCACAACAGTGTATGAGGACAGTATTCTACAAAATCACCACTAGTGTATCGATGACCCCCGAAAGGGGCCACTGGCAATGAACTGGGTCCCCCATACCTGTCCAGAGGCTGCCCATTCTGTTTCCAGTCCCAGCAGACAAAATCAGGCTTTAGTCTCGGGGTCTATTAAAGTGGAGCTCCACCCATAAATATAACATTACATCAGTAGTTTTAAAAAAATGTCATTAGTCCTTTAAGAAAAAAAAACATTTTTTTAGATGCCTTCAAAGTGTTGTTGCTAGGCAGAATAGTTAATCTTCCTGCACCTAGGTGCTTAAGCTTCCTAACCTACACCGCACAGACTCCTGGGAATGTAGTGGGTGTAACTTTCCAGGAGTCTGTGCACTCCCCAGTCTCGAAGAATCATGTGACTTGGACAGTACAGGTGCTGAAACCTGATCTGAAACCTATTACACTGCTTGTGCAGCACTGAGCATGTGCTAGATCTGCAAGTCTGAAATCCAGGAAGTCATACAGTCTGGCTTCATGATGCCCACACTTAAGATGGCCCCAGTCAATTTATATTTTATAAAGTGTCTAAATGCTGTAACAACCTAACAAAACGGACCTTAGTTTACAGACTAACTTTACTAGAATACATTAAGCTTGTGTATTACAGGGGTATTTATATTTAAAAAGTGAAATTGTGGCCGGAACTCTGCTTTAAGATTTATTGCAGGGAGGAGGGTTGAGGGTGCAGGGAACAAAAATGCAGGGAGGAGGGTTAGGGGTGCAGGATATCCACATGTGAAAATGTGAGGATAACTTCTTGAATACCTTATCCCAGCAGTATCAGGTCCAATAGTAGCAGTCTCAAAATCATACTGATGGAGAAGGGACAGCTAAGTAAATCTGTGACCATATAAAAGCAATAACAGTCCTTAAGTAGCAATTGCTGGCATCTTAACACTTAATGAATGCTTCGGTACCTGGAGTTCTGGGCAAAGGGTCCTATTCAAATGTTACGGTGGAACCTCCTGTACAGCTCCCCTGCAAAATTCTTCCATGTAAGTTTCCTTCTCCAGTACTGCTTTCACAAGTATGTTTCCTCAGGTCCTCTGCACGTGAGCACATGGCACCTGCTAAGGTCTAGTTTTAGTAGCTTCTCTGGAACACATACAGTACATGCTTCCTCCCAGAGAAGGAAGCCACAGAGGAGAAGAGACTAAGCTGACCCTTCCAAAAATGTATCTTCTCCCCAGCCACATCTTCTGGGTCAGCCTCCCAGGGATTGGCTAGGGACCAATAAACATTCATACCCCAATGATAGATCCTCCCAATCTATTTGCTGGAATATTCTTCCAGCAGGAGACTGGAGCAATAAACCACCAATTTTAGCGGAAAAAAAACTGAGAAGACCTAAAGGATAGCTGGCTACAGAAAAGCCATATCAGTTGGCCCATATATATATTATTTGGACACAATTTTCAAACTTTTGGCTCTGTATGCCACCAGAATAACATTAAAATGAAACAATCCAAATGAATATGAAGTGCAGACTTTCAGCTTTAATTTAAAGTGTTGAACAAAAATATCAAATACAAATTTTAGGAACTGCGACCATTTTTATACACTGTACCCAGGGGCTCAAATGTAATTGGACAAATTAATATAATTATAAATAAAATGTTCCTTTTTTATATATTGTTGAGAATCCTTTACTGGCAATGACTGAAGTCTGGAGAGGAGAGTTAGACAGAAGAAGGAGCAGAGTCATCCAGCAGTGCAGAATATTTCAGGAGAAGAGGGTTAGATATTGGAAGGAGCAGAGCCCTCCAGCAGTGCTGAGTATTTCAGGAGGGAAGAGCAAGATAGAGGAAGGAACAGTGTCCACCAGTAATGCAAAGTATTTCAGGAGAGGATAGTTAGGTTTCGATTAGACGTGGGTTTGGAGGGAGGTAAAAATGCATGGTTAAACATCGTTTTTTCTGCCCGCCAACCGCCCTCTCTTAAGTTGCAATAGGCAGCGGATGAGGGTTTTTACATGCCACGGTCACAGTGCTTCCCTTTGCGCCTGCGGCAAAGTCTACCCAACATGTAGCAATCAGTAGGCAGCAAGCCTGCTGAACATCACACAATCGGGGAAACCGGGAAGTGCTGCAAACGCCAGCAGTATTTCAGGAGAGAGTGTTAGATAGAGGAAGGAGCAGAGTCCCCCAGAAGCAGAGAGTATTTCAGGAGAGAGTGTTGGATAGAGGAAGGAGCAGAGTCCCCCAGAAGCAGAGAGTATTTCAGGAGAGGAGTGTTAGATAGAGGAAGGAGCAGAGTCCCCCAGAAGCAGAGAGTATTTCAGGAGAGGAGTGTTAGAGGAAGGAGCAGAGTCCCCCAGAAGCAGAGAGTATTTCAGGAGAGGAGTGTTAGATAGAGGAAGGAGCAGAGTCCCCCAGAAGCAGAGAGTATTTCAGGAGAGGAGTGTTAGAGGAAGGAGCAGAGTCCCCCAGCAGCAGAGTATTTCAGGAGAGGAGTGTTAGATAGAAGAAGGAGCAGAGTCCTCCAGAAGCAGAGAGTATTTCAGGAGAGGAGTCTTAGATAGAGGAAGGAGCAGAGTCCCCCAGCAGCAGAGAGTATTTCAGGAGAGGAGTGTTAGGCCCCGTACACACGACCGGTTTTCTCAGGAGAATCCAGCAAGAAACTCGATGGGAGACGTATTCTGCCGAGAAAACCGGTCGTGTGTACACTTTTCGCCGAGAAACTTGTCGGGAAACTCGTAGAGCCAAATAGAGAGCATGTTCTCTATTTCCTCATTGGGCAATGGGAACATTTGGCTCGATGATTTTTCTGACAGCCGAACAAGGAACTCGACGAGAAAAACAATGTGTTTTGCTCGTCGAGTTTCTTGGTCGTGTATACGGGGCCATAGAGGAAGGAGTAGAGTCCCCCAGCAGCAGAGAGTATTTCAGGAGATGAGTGTTAGATAGAGGAAGGAGCAGAGTCCCCCAGCAGCAGAGAGTATTTCAGGAGAGGAGTGTTAGATAGAGGAAGGAGCAGAGTCCCCCAGTAGCAGAGTGTATTTCAGGAGAGGAATGTTAGAGGAAGGAGCAGAGTCCCCCAGCAGCAGAAAGTATTTCAGGAGAGGAGTGTTAGATAGAGGAAGGAGCAGAGTCCCCCAGCAGCAGAGAGTATTTCAGGAGAGGAGTGTTAGATAGAGGAAGGAGCAGAGTCCCCCAGCAGCAGAGAGTATTTCAGGAGAGGAGTGTTAGATAGAGGAAGGAGCAGAGTCCCCCAGCAGCAGAGAGTATTTCAGGAGAGGAGTGTTAGATAAAGGAAGGAGCAGAGTCCCTCAGTAGCAGAGTGTATTTCAGGAGAGGAGAGTTAGCAGCAAATAGTGGGCCCTGATATTATTTCTGTTATAAGACCTACTGTATTTCTAGGAGAATCAAGGACACTTACTTTGTATTCTTTCACAGATGAAGATGAAATAATTGCCAACATCGTCCAGATTCTGAGAGCAACAGGAGACAGACTGAATGATGAGGTGAGATTTACTGTACATCATATTTTAGTTATGATCCCTATGGCAATTTAATGCAGGGCTCAACCCAAAAGGGGAAGCTCCACTTATCCGCCTCCTCCTCCCCTCTGGTGCCACATTTGGCACCTTTGGGGGGGAGCGGGTACCAGGTTTTAACAGGTACCCACTTCTGGCTGCTCTCTCCGTGGCAAGATCACCCGGAAGTTCAGACCCCCTCCTTCCCCCCGCCGCTGGGCCATTCAGAAAACAACAACACTCTTCATGTATGCTCAGTAGGAAGTTGTAAACCCTCAGGCTTTTTCACCTTTATGCATTCTATACATTAAGGTGAAAAACCTTCTGTGATTCAGCATCAAGGACGAGCAGAGCAGCTTCAGCCGATGTCTCTGGTCTTCATTGAATAGATTAATAGCAGCAGGAGCCATTGGCTCCCACAGCTGTCAATCAAATCCAGTGACACGGGAGCCAAAGGAGCGTGCCCCCATGAATTGGCTGGGGTAAAGACACCGCTGGATTTCTGGACAGGTAAGTGTCCTAATATTAAAAGTCAGCAGCTACAGTATTTGTAGCTGCTGACTTTTATTTTTTTCTGAAGGAGCCTGGGCCTCCTCTTTAATGTTACCACATGAGGTGTCATCCAGGAAGTTTTGAAAGGCAGCAACACCATTTACTGGGGAATTCAACAGAATGGGTTGCAATGCAAACTGTTGATGGATTGGATTTCAAAGCCTACATTTCTTATTGGGTTAGTTGGTAGTGTGTGTCCTTTAAACCTAACAGTCTATTTTCATTGAGAGTTATCACAATTCAATTCTGCTAATAAAAAACACACACTAATTCCTAAATACCCTACCGTTACATATTGTAGACTCATGGTGTCCCACTCTAATCAGCTAATTAACTCAAAACACCTGTAAAGGTTTCCTGAGCCTTTAAGGGCCCTTTCACACGGAGCGGATCCGTATTGATCCGCCCCGTGTGTGTCCGTCTGCTCAGCGGGGATCATCCGTAAATCCGCTGAGCTGTCGGCGGACAGGGCGGTCCCCGCACACTGTGCAGAGACCGCCCTGTTTTTCCTCCGCTCTCCCCTATGGGGAATGGGATGAATACGGACCGTGTGTCCGTATTCATCCGATCCGTTCCGCCAGACGGAAGAAAAATAGGGTTTTCTTCCGTCTGAAAAAGCGGATCTTTGCGGAGGCGGATCTTTACGGACGTTAGTGGATGCATCATTCGCTAACGTCTACAATCCCATAGGGAAGCATTACAAGTCCGTAAACGGACTTGTAAAAAACGGACCAGTAGGTTGGTCATACAATCTCTAGGGAAAGACTGCTGACTTGACAGTTGTCCAGAAGACAGTCATTGACACCCGCACACAAGGAAGGTAAGTCACAGAAGGTCATTGCTGAAGAAGCTGTCTGTTCAGAGTGCTGTATCCAAGCATATTAATGGACAGTTGAGTGGAAGGGAACAAGTGTGGTAGAAAAGGTGCACAAGCAACAGGGATAACCTGCAGCCTTGAGAGGATTGTAAAGCAAAGGCTATTAATGAATTTGGGGGAGATTTACAAGGAGTGGACTACAGCTGGTGTCAGTGCTTCAAGCGACATCACACACAGACGTATCCAGGACATGGGCTACAACTGTCACATTCCTTGAATTTGACTGAATCTGGGCTGACAGTATATCTCCAAACCCTGCAGAATTCATCCGGCTGCTTCTGTCTTTCCCTTCTTTTTAGATAACAGAGGAAAGAACTCTCTTGGAGAAAATTAAAGGGCTGTGGTCATACAACTTTTACAAGAAAGTGACAGACTGTTTTCTTTCGGAGGTGGTCCCCACCTCCGATGCAGATGAAGAGGAGCAGACCAGTAAGATTGCGATGTGCCTCCACGCCACCACTGCGCTCACCACACTAGAAAATCAACCAATGAATAAGATCCTTGGGTTCGGAACACGATATCTCAAAGACAACTATTCCCCCTGGATTCAGAGCAGAGGAGGATGGGTAAGATAAAGCGAAAAAATCAATGTTTTCATTATATCAGAATGCAAGAGTTATGTAACTTTTTGTAGAAGCGGATTCATTTTATTTCTGCAAAGCCTGAACTGCAAGCTTTTTCTTTTGCTGAAAGACATTTAAGAGTGAAGTTGCAAGAACTCTTCGGGACTTTACATAAATGACACTTATCCTTCCTGCCTAGCCCCTCCTAAGAAACCTCCCTTCCCATGCCAGATGCATAATTACTTGGACCCAAGGCCATAACCTGCTGCACTCTTCACATCCTGCAATGGAAAACCTCTGTTCATTGTCCATGCCTCCGCAGTTTCTCCCTGTAGACCTCTAAAGGGCTGTCTCCCGATTGTCTCCTTGTTGGATCCATTCTATAGGAGGCAATGTGTTGGTGTGCAGATAGAGTGGAAGTTAGGAGGAACTAGGTGTGACCAGGGGAGCAGTGGTCCAATTTAAAAATGCAACAGTGAGGGACCTTTGGCAGCCTTCTTTAGCATGGGTGGCGTTAATAAATATCAGCATGCATTTGCGAGTGGCTAGAGTAGGGAGAGTAACTACACCTGTCAGGGACAGTGAATTAACCTCAGGGAAAGGTTCCTGCTGAGAAAGGAGAAATTAGGGACACTGCTGTATGCCCTGCTATACACTGGTCTCTGTAATTACTGCCCAGAACAGTGATGGCGAACTTTGGCATCCCAGATGTTTTGGAACTACATTTCCCATGATGCTCATGCACTCTGCAGTGAAGGTGAGCATCATGGGAAATGTAGTTCCAGAACATCTGGGGTACTAAAGTTCGCCATCACTGGCCTAGGACATTTATCGCTACCTCACCTCCCACTTGTGCTACCACTCTGCCAGTCAGCCACCCCCTACTATGCCTGTGTAATAGACTACTGTGCAAAAGTTTTAGGCATATGTGAAAAATACTTTACAAATTCTTTCAGAAATTGAAGCATTTAGAAGTTTTATTTTTATAAATGAACAAAATGGAAAGTAAATTAACAAAAGAGAAATCCAAATCAAATAAAATCACTCAACTTTTTTGGTTGACCATGGCGAGGCCTGTTCTGAGTGGAACCTGTCCTGTTAAACCACTGTATGGTCTTGGCCACCATGCTGCAGATCTGTTTCAGGGTCTTGGCAATCTTCTTATAGCCTAGGTCAGGGGGTCTCCAAACTTTTTAAGCAAAGGGCCAGTTTACTGTCCTTCATAGTTTACGAGGGCCGGACAGTGGTCAGTGGAAGTCGAAAAGGTCCAGACGTGGGAAAAATTAACACCCCATTGTTTGTTTCAGTAGGAGTAATTGTGCCCCGTCATTGGGCCCCATTGTTGGTGTCATCAATGATGTAATTTTCCCCCATTGTTGGCGTCATTGAGAGAAATTGTCCCCTATCATTGTTGTAATTTTAAGGAGTTGTGCCCCGTTTTTAGTGTCATTATGAGGATTTGTGTCCCATCGTTGGTGCCATTGGGCCCCATTGTTGGTGTAATTGAGAGAAACTGTGCCCCATTCTTAGTGTCAGTAGGAGAAATTATGCCAAATTGTTCGTATCAGTGGATGAAATAGGGCCGGATAAAAGCAAGCAAAGGGCCACATCTGGCCCCCGGGCCACAGTTTGGAGACCACTGGCCTAGGTCATCTTTGTTGAGCAACAATTCATTTTTTCAGATCCTCAGAGAGTTCTTTGCCATGAGGTGCCATGTTGAACTTCCAGTGACCAGTATGAGAGAGTGAGAGCAATAACCTCACATTTAACACACCTGCTCCCCATTCACACCTGAGACTTTGTAACATTAGTCACATGACACCGGGGAGGGAAAATGGCTAATTGGGCCCAGTTTGGACATTTTTACTTAGGGGTGTACTCACTTTTGTTTTCAGCGGTTTAGACATTAATGGCTGTGTTAAGTTATTTTGAGGGGACAGCAAATGTACACTGTTATACAAGCTGTACACTCACTACTTTACATTGTAGCAAAGTGTAATTTCTTCAGTGTTGTCACATAAAAAGATAGAATAAAATATTTACAAAAATGTGAGGGGTGTACTCACTTTTGTGAGATACTGTATATTTTTTTAAAGCATTCTTACTTTACAGCATTTCTTCACACCTGCCTAAAACGTTTACACAGTGCTGTATCTTGTGGTGCTGAAGCTATAGCATTAGCTATACTACTAGAATGTCTGAAACTGTTAATTCAAGTGTTCTGCTGCAGTTGCTACAGCCATATTACTAGTGCTAGCGGTTGTAGATTGTAGATTTACCTCATCTGTTTTACCTGCAACATATCAATACAATAGCTGTTCAACATTTTCTGGACTTTGTGTGTCGTTCCTTCAACTTGGCTACCAACCTCCTGGCCCCACCCACATCCTATATCAGGAAACAGCCCCATAGAAGCATAAAGTAGGACTAAATGATTAGGCATGGTGAGCAATAAGGAGGTTTTAGCCATAAGATCCATGTAAATATGTACCTGAAGGGGATGAAGGAGAACAGCTATGCTTTATAGCCCATGCACAGGTTTGCATGCAGTGAAGCCTATTAATTTTGAATGGGTTGTCAATGGGGCTTCAACGCGTGAAAGAAAAAAAAAACATGCAATGCACCACAAAAAACATTCAATTTATATGACACCCCAGCTCACTATACAGTAGTGGCCAAATAAGCCATGCCATCACCAGCACCAATCCACAAGCACTAGTGTGATATAGGACTAAACATCCATACATATGCGGTGGTTAACTTATATAAAAGCTCTGTGAATGGCAGAGAGGGCAGAAAAGGGTGGGTGAGTGGTACAAGAAGACATCCATTTGGCTGTTAAGGAGTCACTGCAGAGATGACTTTTAGCTGGAGCAGCTGCCTTGTGGCAATGTACATACCATTACACACACACACACACATACAGTACCTAATGTGTTTGGTGCTGTATCCTCAAAAAATGCACTAAACTTCAGCTTTTGTTTCTTAGGTTATGTGTGTATAGTGTTTCAGTGCATTTAAACAAAATAAAAATTTGGCAATATATCTGTAGTAAGAATCATTCCATGCAACATCTAAATCGTTTTCTCCAATTTCAGGAAAAAGCTATGGGAATCCAAACTGGTTCGGAGGAAGAGATAGAATGAGGCTAGGAAGCCAATGTTGGACCTATACCACTACAAGATGACAGACAGATGACTGCCACAAGGCCTATTAAGGACGACAAGCCATGGATGCCTTTTAATTGTTGATTAGAATGAAGATGTGGCCTATCCAACCTTGTCCTCCTGGGAAGGAGCTGCCTAACCTCTGATACTAGAAAACCAGCTTCTGATGCAGTTCTGTCTTTAAACCATTGCCTACAGACTTGGTGGTTAGATGCATAGCCACCTTCTAAGCAACAAACTTTTTCTATTTTAAAGACAATTGCTTTAAAAAAAAGACTAGTCCTATTCCTGGAGTGTGTATACCTATACCTGGGAACTTGATGGAGATGACTAAGCTTGGTCGGAATTTCATTTCCATAGTTGGATCATACTGGATTTGTCAAATCTCCAGTCAAGCAATTGCTTCTCCATTGCTGTTGGGTCTGCATACAGTAACAATAGCCTTGGGTGCAGTGTATGCTTGGTGTTAATGGTTGTTTATTTTTTATTTTTTTAATAACAAACATGTCATACCTGCCTCCACTGTGCAGTTATTTTTGCACAGAGTGGCCCTGGTCCTCCTTTTCTGGGGTCCCTCAGTGGTGCTGGTGGCTCCTCTCCGCATCGAGTGTCCATGTTGGAGAAGACACTCCTAAGGGTTTACAATCCCTTTAAGGTGCAGGCTACCACCCGAACCACCGGCAGCTTGCAACCTAACTACCAATGATGCTAGATTGCCAGGTAAGACAGAAGATGCATGCTGGAGGGGGCACCGCTGAAGTGGGAACCTGCCCTGCATCACCCAGCTGCATAGCATTGGATTATACTATCACACACCTTCCCTTTGCTCCTCTCCACTGTATACCATCTTGCTTCTATCATTCCTGACATACCTTCTAACTTCCATCCAATATTTCACCCTCCATTGTTCTTTCTGTTCCCAGATAGAACACATCTCTCTCTCTCTGGGTGGTTCTCTGTCCCTTTTCATAGTACCATCTTAGTGCTCACCTGTCAATCAGAATCAACCTTTAGTTCCTGGTTCTTCTCCATAATTTTTCTAATCCTATTTAAACTTGCTACACAGGTCTGTCAGTGTTTTTGCTGACCCACTGATCCAGGATATGCTTAAAGTAGTGTTAAACGCTGTGTTTTCTTTTTTTTTAGCTTACCACATTAGACACAATACAATATCCCCCCCCCTTGCTGACAACTCCACACCTATGCTTGGCTCTCATTTTCAAGAGTTTCCAGGTATGTGTACACTTGTGTAGATGTCAGCCTACACAGCCATGAAAAAACAGACTTGCGTTCTCTGACTCAATCAGACCATGCAAACCTCAATCAGAATCGACAATCCTATCACTAGGATATGTGTTAGTTAGCAACAGAAATCCCCAAAACTATATGGAAACCATGGCTATCAAGGACTAGTTTGGAGAGCACCGGCTTGGAGGAAGCCAAAAGTTGAAAAATAAAAACATTTTTTAGAGCTAAAATAAATCTATTTTCACAAATGTAGTCTTCTTCATGAGGGCATTGCAAAAATGTGCAATTAGTAACATCCAGTCTGCATGATGTAATCGGTATGATTAGATGTGATTTGTTTACCAAATGTTTAATATTTTTATATGTATGGTTTTTATTTATGAAATAGAAAATAAAAATTCCTAGCTAAATGCTAGAATTGTTTTACATTTCTTTCCTCAAGTATGGAGGATCACAAAGAACAGGCCACCCAGTCTACCAATCGCACATTCTTATATTGCAGAAATCATAAAATAAAATTTGCAACAGATATTTTTTCAATCATTGCCTACGGATAGAGAATATATTCTTGGACAAATGACAATAAAGAATGACATGGTATATTTGTTCATATAATACAAAACCATGAAAATAGGATTTCTGGGTTACCTATAAAATTATTTCTATTTTACATCACAGGACATTGTGTACTTCCTTGAATACTTGAGTGATGCTGCCACCTTCAGGTGAATGGACATCAGAAAAAAAAAAAAAGAGACATACCTCCCCCCAGCTTGGTTAAGCCTTGGTTTTGTAGCAAGTGTAGCGCTACCCCCTCAGGAGCCGCTGGTTGTTTTGGGATCGGCGTATTAAGTTACCTTCAATCGTTGTCTAGGGTGATTGGATATTCGTTTACTGCTCTACTCACTACAATCAGCAGATACGATTTTCTGAATGCTTTATTGTCTCTGCCCAACACGACCAACATCAACATGAGATAGGAGAGAAAAGGTTGATGAAGTAAGAGAACCTTACAGTATCAGGCTTTGGATAAGAGACGAGCAATCCTGCTCTCAGTAGTAATAGATACAGTTCGTCGCCACTCTAGCCAGAGTGGGTGAAGTGCCCCCGGACAGACTCCTGCCACGAGCATGGCAGCCGAAGTGCCACTTTAAGATTGCTGGGAGGAACAGGCCTCTGCCACAGGCCTGGCTCTAGTGGGGCCTCTGCCACAGGCCTAGAACTTGGATGAGCGGAATAGTTGAGCTTATCCTCCCAGTAAATTGTGCTTTGGGGTCACCGACTGACAATACTAAGGTTATCTGTCAGTATTCGGTCACCCAGATCCCTGATGGTTCGTTCAAGCTTCTCAGACAACCTGCCTCCTGGTTCTCCTTGAGCTGATCCCCCGTCGCACAGCACGCAGCTTGGGATCTCTTCAGTAGAGTTGGGAACCCAGTAAGTCACTGGGGTCCCTGGCAGCATCAGTTGCTCCAGGCCATGAGGGCCCAGAGTCAGGAACTTCGCGTTGCGCACGACCCCAAGCCAGGTAGGCCATAGTGGTGGGGCCCGCGATGTGTGCACACCCCAAAGGTGGGTGCCGCACCCAGAACCAGGAACCCGCGAACAGAGGCGGTTCGTCCATAGGGGGCGCTGGAGCGCCGCCCCCTCTGGCTCTCACGCCACTGAAATAACATAGATTCATGCATTGCACGAATCTATGTTATTATCGCCGCTGCCGCTGTTATTCAGATGGTCGGCGCTCATGTCCGGCCATCTGAATAACGCCAGCTGGTTGGCTCTACGGAAATGTCTATCAAAGCCAACAGCTCTGATAGGCTTTCCCAATACAGCCCTCGGGTCCCGGAAGTTTATTCTCGGAGCGCACAGACTGTACGCCCCTTGGATAAGATGACAGGCGTATCAGCCAATCAGGTTGGCCGGTTCTGGCTACCGGTAACCTGATTGGCTGAGACGCCTGTCAGTCATCGAGGGCGGGAGAAGACATCGTGGGACGTGGATGCCTGACTCCAGTAAAGGTAAGTGCCGGGCGGGGGGGGGGGGGGAAGCAATTTACAGGGCACAGCGGCGACCATTAAACACAGTGGTGACAATTGATGGCACAGTGGCTGCGTTTAATGGCATGGCACAGTGGTGACAATGGTTGGCACAGTGGCTGCGTTTAATGGCATGGCACAGTGGTGACAATGGATGGCACAGTGGCTGCGTTTAATGGCTTGGCACAGTGGTGACAATGGATGGCACAGTGGCTGCGTTTAATGGCTTGGCACAGTGGTGACAATGGATGGCACAGTGGCTGCGTTTAATGGCATGGCACAGTGGTGACAATGGATGGCACAGTGACTGCGTTTAATGGCATGGCACAGTGACTGCGTTTAATGGCATGGTACAGTGGTGCGAATTGATGGCACAGTGGCTGCATTTGATGGCATGGCGCAGTGGTGCAAATTGATGGCACAGTGGCTGCGTTTGATGGCATGGCACAGTGGTGCAAATTGATGGCACAGTGGCTGTGTTTGATGGCATGGCACAGTGGTGCAAATTGATGGCACAGTGGCTGCGTTTAATGGCATGGCACAGTGGTGACAATGGTTGGCACAGTGGCTGCGTTTAATGGCATGGCACAGTGGTGACAATGGATGGCACAGTGGCTGCGTTTAATGGCTTGGCACAGTGGTGACAATGGATGGCACAGTGGCTGCGTTTAATGGCTTGGCACAGTGGTGACAATGGATGGCACAGTGGCTGCGTTTAATGGCATGGCACAGTGGTGACAATGGATGGCACAGTGACTGCGTTTAATGGCATGGCACAGTGACTGCGTTTAATGGCATGGTACAGTGGTGCGAATTGATGGCACAGTGGCTGCATTTGATGGCATGGCGCAGTGGTGCAAATTGATGGCACAGTGGCTGCGTTTGATGGCATGGCACAGTGGTGCAAATTGATGGCACAGTGGCTGTGTTTGATGGCATGGCACAGTGGTGCAAATTGATGGCACAGTGGCTGTGTTTGATGGCATGGCACAGTGGTGCAAATTGATGGCACAGTGGCTGTGTTTGATGGCATGGCACAGTGGTGCAAATTGATGGCACAGTGGCTGCGTTTGATGGCATGGAACAGTGGCTGCGTTTGGGCACAGTGAGACTGCACATTTTTTTTCCTTTGCGCCCCCCCCAAAAATTTTGAGCACCAGCGGCCACTGCCCGCGATGAACCCAGAACAACGGCCTCCGTCACAGAAATACTCCTCCCCAGCATGCCCCGCGAGGGAAAACTCCTCTAATTGGCTGCTAGGGAAAAGTGGCTCCGCCTGGACCTCTCTGACGCCACCTGCCGCCCAGGGATGGTGTCTCATCCCTAGAACACAGTCTAGCACACAGAACAATCCAGATTTGACGACAGACAAATTTGACATAATTCAGAATAAGAGCAAATTCGCTCTCTCATTCTCCCACTAACTTTAGCGTAGCGCCTTTACTGAAAGTAAGGGGGCGCTACGCAAGTAATGAGTAGAGATGGGCCGAACTTGCCCCCCCCCACCCCGATTCGCGCCAGAACTCTCAAACATCGCAACAGTTCAGACCCGAACAGCGAACCTTATTGAAGTCTATGGGACCCGTATTTTAAAAATCAAAGTCCCCATTTTAAAGACTTATATGCAATTTATTGGCTATAAAAAGTGTATGGGGGTCCGCCTACTGCCCTGGGAGAAATGTACCACATGCATTTTTTTTTTTTTTTTAAAAGATAGTTTTTTTAAAGGAGCAGTAATTGTAATGATGATTAACACCTTCCCTACCGAGTCATTGTAAAATGAAGTCGGGGGGAACCGTCCCTCCCTACGGGTGGAGGTCATATGATGTCCTGAGCTTTCCGGGCGTTTAGGGGGCGCGTGCCGCACCGCTCGGGACCCGGTGCCAGCAATAACGGCAGGACCATGGATCTCCATGTCTTGTCAGAGGAGAGGAGACCGATGTGTATTCCCAGTACAGAGGAACACTGATCCGTCTCATCCCCTTGTGAGTCCCCTCCCCCTACAGTTAGAATCACTCACTAGGGAACATATTAACCCCTTGATCGCCCCCCTAGTGTTAACTCCTTCCCTGACAGTCACATTTACACAGTAATCAGTGCAGTTTTATAGCAAATAGCTGTATAAATGTAAATGGTCCCAAAAACGTGTCAAAAGTGTCCAATATGTCCGTCGCAATGTCACGGTCACAATAAAAATCACAGATCGCCGCCATTACTAGTAAAAAAAATGCCATAAATCTATCCCTTATTTTGTAGACGCTATAACTTTTGCGCAAACTAAACGCTTATTGCGATTTTTTTTTTTTTTTACCAAAAATATGTAGCAGAATACGTATCGGTCTAAACTGAGTAAAAAAAGTAAAAAATTGTCGCTATTATTTTGTTTATAGCGCAAAAAATAAAACCCGCAGAGGTTATCAAATACCACCAAACTAAATCTCTATTTGTGGGGGGGGGGGGGGAAACAAAGATTTCATTTGGGTACAGTGTTGCATGACCATGCAATTGTCATTCAAAGTGTGACAGCGCTGAAAACTCAAAATTGGTCTGGGCAGGAAGGGGGTGAAAATGCCCTGTATTGAAGCGGTTAAAGTGAAACAATAAAAATGAAAAATTATTTTAAATATATTGCCTGAGGGATCTCCTTAGTCTGCCTGTAAAGTGGCGCATCTGCACTATGTATAGAACCTGCTGCAGCAAAACTGATATTTATAAAGAAAAACAAATGACAGTTTGATTAATTTTCCCTACAAGTTTTCTTTATCTTGAAAACAATGGCTTGGGGGGCCAGTCTGTATGATGAGGCCACAATTTAGTGCACTCGGAACAAGAATAGAGATTTTTTGTATAAATTCTGGTGTCTCTTTGACAGACTTTGGCTGGAAATAAAGTTTTGCGTGCTGCAAAACTTTATTTCCAGCCAAAGTCTGTCAAAGAGACACCAGAATTTATACAAAAAATCTCTATTCTTGTTCCTTATGTGAAAAAGTCAAATTATAGTACACTCAGGCCAAGATTAAAGGAGTTGTAAATGAATTTTTTTTTCACATTAATGCAATCTATGCATTAAGGTGAAAAAACATCTGGTGTTGTCGCCCCCCCCCCCCCCCCCCCCCGAGCCCCCGTTTTACTTACCTGCCCCGTCGAAAGTCCCACGCAGTCCCGAGATCCTCTTCGCCGCTCAGCCTGGCCGCTGATTGGCTAGAGCGGATGGATTTAGAGCAGCGCAGCCATTGGCTGGCGCTGCTGTCAATCACATCCAGTGATGCTGCGCGCCGAGGGGCGGGGCCGAGTGATACAGTGATCGGCTATAGGAACTACGGGAACTACCTTTAACCGCAGATCCTTTCACAGTTCTTTTGCTTTCCCCATGACTCAGATTCCAGAAATGGCAGTGCAGCACTGGATGAAAGATGCAAGGGTCTGTCAGGAGTCCAGAGACGCGTCAACCTTTTATACCCACGCACTAATTACAAGCAAACAGATCACAGGTGTGGATGGTTGCCTTTAATAGCCATTTAAACCCCTTTGTGTCAATTTGTGTGCATGTTATCAAGCACAATTCACCAGGGTATGTAAACTTTTGATCAGGGTCAGTTGATTGATAACACATGGCTTCAGCCAAACACTAACCACAAGTGAAAGAAAAGTTTGTGTGTTATCATTCATATTCACGGAAAAATAGCCAAGAAATCATACATTTTGCCAGGGTATGTAAACTTATAAGCACAACTGTACCTTGATCATGTACACACATGGTTATGGTACATTGACAATGTCTTAATGGTGTGGAGTGGAGATTTGATTGAACTACATGAATTTATTGGTCAGTTGAATGTGAACAATCGTAACATTCACCTGACATATTCATATGACCAAAGCAAGATTTCTTTCTTGGATCTCCATTTAAGGGGGCATTTAGCACATTTAGAAAAGAAACATCAGTGAATACTCTCCTACGGCAGACAGCTATCAGCCAAGGTGACTTATAGACAGAATCCCAGTGGGCCAGTTCTCTGCGTGAAATGTAACTGTACGAAAATGGATGATTATAGGAGAGAGAGCAAGGAACTACATGGGAAGTTTGGTGAACTTGGATACACACATGGTCAACTGAGGAAAGCAAAAATAAAGGTAGCTGTACGAGATATGGTGAGTCTTTTATAAATTACTAGAGGAATGAGGTACAGGAAATAGGGCCCCTTGAGACCGATTACACAGTTTGGATCTCAATGGAACACTATACGAAATTTTCTTCAGAGACATTGGTATATATTGATGAGCACCCCAGGGCTTGCAGACATTGTGGGCCAGTCACCTAAGATGGTTGCGAGGAGAGCCAGAAATTTGGTGGACATGTTGATCCAGCCTGAATTCCAAAAGGATGTGGATACAACATGGCTATCCGAATACCCTTGAAGTGTAGGTATGTTTTCGTGCGAAAGGTGTCAAATATGCCCGCACGTAGACAGGACAGGCACTTTCACAGATGCACTAGGTGAGAGCGATTTTCAAATACGTAATCTTATCAAATGTTCGACGGAAACGTTGATCTACATGGTGACTTGTCCATGTAAGAAAATCTATATTGGTGAGACCAAGCGCCCCTTAAAAATACGAATTGGGGCACATATGCGGGAATTAAAAGCAAAAGATCCAGAAAAAACCCAGCCTGCCAATTCGCTCAATACCATAGTGGAAAATTGGATTGTATGACCGTGAAGGGTATTTGTTTATTTAAACCTTCATCAAGAAGGGGTGATTACTATCAGATTCTATTACAGAAGAAAAAGTACTGGTTTACAAGCCAAAGTCGATGCTTCACCTTGGGTTAAATACAGAGATACTGTAAATCTACAGGTCTTCTTAGAACCATAAATAATCCTCTAGCTTTAAATAAAATCAATGATTGGTGTTGCGCTCCCAGATTAAATTAGAATAAATAGTAATTATAAAAAATTCATATGACAATAAATCAATCGCTTAGTATAAAACACAAATTAAATAAAATACAAGTGTGTATAAATAATAGAGCGAATAAAGTGCACAAGTGCTGTAACAAGTGACTGTAGTGAATAAATATATAGCTTTCCAATATAAGTGGATATACACAGTATATGGTAAATTCAAAGGGTGTCCATATGCAGTTGGCAAAAGTGCAAAATGGTGCAGATGAATCACAGAGAGAAGGACTCTTCTGGATCCAAAGTGCAATGTAAGGTGCTCTGTAGTATCAGCAGGTGGCACTGTGACTTCAGTGATAGTGGTTCATCGGTGTAAGTAACCAGACGAGAGCAGAACCAGAAGACGTGTAACAGTGTGCCTCTCTCCATCTGGCAACGCCAGCACCGGTCTGATGTTGTCGGGAAGAGTTTGTTGAGCAAAGCTGGGGTCCTGTACCACCCAGTAAGGATCTTGTAGTTGGTTTCTTGTATTTTGGTGCATATGGACGATTTGTGTGTTAATGTCAGAATCTGTTGTTTTTTCTTGGTGGTAAATGTACAATGTAGTACCCGTTCCCATCTAGAGAGACTCGGGAGTTGAAAATCTTCCGTTGGCACAATCAGCAGGTCATGCGTGAGCTACAGTGCGTGTGGTAACACGCCTGTGTCAGAGCACCACTCCTCTAGAGTCATGAGGGATTGGTTCGTAGCAGTAGGGAGTGGCATGGTCCCAAGGAAATGACAAAGCTGCTCAGCCCTGAAAAAGTGTAGAGAGTACCTGCCCCCCGGGTCCATAAGCTCCGCTCGTGTCCTCCACCTTCTTGCCTCACTGAAGTGGGATGCCTGATAGAAGCCCGATTCTCTCAAGGCACAAAACCTCCCATCTCGCATACCTGGTTCAAAGAGTGGGTTGCCCAACACTGGGTGTAGTGATGAGGTGCGAGAGCCCAAAGCTGCCTGTGTCAGTAGCCGTGCACATATTTTAATGGTGTTTCCTATCAGCGGGTGTCGTTTGACATCCTGTTGTGTAAGTGTGGCACCAGGCAGCTCGCTGTAGGGGGGTCTCACTCTGAGCCTGCTCCAATCTCGGCCAAAGTTTGGTATCTCTGTGGCGGCACCAGTCGATCAGCCGGCCCAAATGCGTTGCATGGTAGTAGGTACCGTCATCCGGCATTGCTCCGTATTGTTTGGGGAGAGAGATTATCGCCTTGTGTATTCTAGGAGGTTTCCCTGCCCAAAGGAATGTTTTTGAATCGACCTGCTTAAAGTATTCCGCTGGGATGTGTATCGGGAAGGCCTGCAAGAGGTACAGAAATTTGGGAAAAATCGTAATTTTGAGTATGTTGCACCGACCGAACCACGAGTGTCGACCCGTAGACCATTGAGTCAACAGGTTCTGGAGAGATTTGAGAAGGGGTGGAAAATTTATTTTGTAAAGTTGGGAGAATTTCGGTGGGATATGCATTCTGGATTGAAACTGGATTGTAGGTGGGAGAGTTGCCGTGGTGGTATTCCTATGCCCATCGCCACGGACTTACTAAAGTTGATTTTTAGGTTTGACAATTCCCGGTATCTCTCATACTCTTTCATCAGGTTGGGTAGAGATACCGTGGGCCTTGTTAGTGAGAACATCATATCATCAGCGTAGGCTGATACCTTATATTGCGCCTTATTCACCTCTACTCCGGTATTGTCTGGGTTTAGACGGATATGATTTAGGAAGGGTTCGAGTGAAAGTGCAAATAGAAGGGGCGAGAGGGGGCAGCCCTGCCTGGCCCCGTTGGTAATAGTGAATGGGTCCGATAACACTCTTTTTGCCCTGACCCTAGCCGTCGTATTTGCGCAGGCCACTGAAATCCAGTTTATAATTTTTTCGCCCAAGCCTATATGTTCCAAAGCAGAGAACATGAATTGCCAGCTCACCTGATCGAACGACTTTTCGGCGTCCATACCAACGAAGACACATGGCGTCTTAGTAGTGTTGGCTATGTGCAGTAGATTGAGGACCTTGGTCGTGTTGTCCCTGGCCTCCCTCGTCGGCACAAACCCCACCTGATCTAGATGGATCAAGTCTGGAAGATGTTGTTGCATTCTAGTGGCAATAATTTTGGTGAACAGTTTGAGGTCGGTATTCAGTAATGAGATCGGGCGGTAGCTACCGCATTGGGCCAGATCTTTTCCATCTTTTGGGATCACTAATATCTGAGCTAGCAGTGTAGAATCGTGTAGTGTTTTACCCATGCCCAGAGTGTTGAACAGGGTCACTAGGCGGTCGCCCAGGGAGGGGAGGAGAGTCTTGTAGTAAGTCACGGTAAATCCATCTGGTCCTTGGGCTTTACCCGATTTGGTGGCTTTCAGAGCCAACTGAAGCTCCGATAGAGTGATGGGTAGCTCCAATAGGGCCCTCACTTCTGTCGGTAACGTCGGCATAAGGGAGGATGCTGGGTAATCTGCTGTCAGGCCGGGGCTGGAAGGTGGCGAGGGTAGGTGGTACATTGTCTGGTAAAAGGTTCTGAACTCCTGTGATATCTGATAGGGCAGTGTTCTTTTGTGTCCTCCGGGGGAGAGAATATGCGGTATATAGGACGCCAAGTTCTGTGATCGAAGTGCCTGGGCTAACATTCTCCCGCATTTATTTCCCGACTCATAGACTTTCCGCCTGCAAACCTAAAGGGCCGCCTTCGCTTTTAAACGCAGTAGGTCAGTGACCTGTTTGTGCACCATGTCAAGTTCAGTACATAGACGTCCAGAAGGCGTCTGTGTTGCGTCTCTAGCGCTTGCAATTTATGAAGTAAGGCCGTCAACTATTCTGTCCTTTGTCGTTTCAGTCTAGCCCCGTGCTTAATAATGAGTATCCCACGGACCACTGCCTTATGTGCTTCCCACACTACGGCTGGATTGATGTCAGCGGTGCAGTTAGTGCCAAAGTAGTGTCCTATTTCTGTAACTACTTCCGTCATAACCTCTGTGTCCATTCAGTCTCCATGGGCGTCTGTGAGCTTTGGGTCTCAGAAATGGCATACTTTAGTGTGATCGGGGCGTGATCAGACTATGTAATCGATTCAATAGTAGCATCCTTGACTGCATGCAAGTGTCTGTGAGGGATCAGAAAATAATCAATTCGTGAATGAGACTGATGGGGCTTGGAAAAAAAAACGTATAATCCCCTTCACCCGGGTGAAAGAGCCGCCACACATTATCAGCTGTGCGGAGTGCAGCGACGTGGAAATGCGTTTGCGAATCTCCCGCGAGTTCGAGGACAGTCCAGTGGAGGTGTCCTCTGTCGGCGTCAGGGCAATGTTCAGGTCTCCCCCCCACAATAAGTTGTCCCTCCGTAAAATGCAAAACAATGTCTGCTTTCATGCGTTGCATATCATGAAGCAGCATCCTCCTCTTTTCGGGGGTATTCCGTCCCTTCGCATTCAAAGATACTATGGTCAGCTTGTCCATGTTTGCGAATATAGGGGTGGGGGTGGGGTGGGGAAGGGGGCAGATGGATAAGGAAGTAGAGAGATCAGGTAAGGGAGATAGCAATAGAGTTGGGTAGACAGACCCAAGAAAAATAGAGCTAGATTAGGAAGCCTGCACTAGGGCGTGCGGCCATATTAGAAGAAACTAATGTAGCTAAATATAGCAATGGCGCTCTCCATTAAAACACTGGGAATTGAGCGCAGTCCTATGTGGGTAGTAGGATGAACAGAGCCAGGAAGCGAGCTCCTGGAACCCTCCACCCCCCACCGGCCATTTAGGTTGGTGTATTGCAGATCAGCATTAATTCTAACAAGTATAGTTAGCAAAAATAAACTTTACACAGGGTAAAACAGTGCAAACAGGTTCCTCAGAATTAGCTAAAACATAACAGACAAATATTGTCAACTGTAAAATAGGATAAAGAGGAGCAAGCATTTAGATCAGTATGATCCCATCTATATGTAACCCCACAACTCCCGACTGTTAAGCAGAGGCATTAAAGAAACTCTCCTCCCCGCATCACCCTCCCAACTGGGAAAACAGTGCCCCGACCCGAGAGTACCGTATCGGTCGTCGGCGACCACTGAACAGGGTCTCTCCTGAGTATGCCAGTGTCTTGCGCCATATCACTCGTCAGCCCCTGTGGTGCATGGATGGTCGTCTTCTCACGTAGCTTTGCACTCTCCCGACCCCCAACAGAAGGTTCAGAGGCGGTTGTAGATCTCAGGGTAGGAGACCCATGAAAGTCTCCCCAGACTATAAGACAGTCCCGTACGTCCTGGGGGGGTTCTTGTGCTGGTGTCTGAGGCCATTTTTAATCTTATCCAGGTTGTTCTTCGACAACATTCCCCAAACAGGAGTATAATGAAATTAATATTACATTTATATATTATAGAAACAATATTTTTTTTATACCACTACACTGCATTTTGTGTGACTCATTTAAAGCACCTTGTTCCTAGGGGGGCTCACTTTATGCTTATATATGCCTTCTGGGTCAGAGTGACACTACCATACATGGTTAACAGTGTAGTTAATAGGTATGTGTGTATATTTCAATTTACAGTTTACATTTTATAGGTCACATTAAAGGTAGAATGATTTATCTTTGTCTCATTTTTTTTTTTACATCACAGAAAACTGACATTTTAACAGGGGTGTGCAGACTTTTTACATCCACTGTAAATCTCACATAAACGATATATACATTGTTTGGTCCCAGTTTTCTGAGTGTAGCTACATATATCTGGTCTCCCAGCTGCTAATTCCTGAAATAACAGTGATGCAAGGTGTGTTATAGACATCTGGCAGCTGAAACCAGGTGGAGCTGATCACCAAATTCTTCTGGAAAACACCTGCTGGTGGACACCGGAACTGCAGCAATCAGCCCGAGAGCACCACAGTGCCACCAGCAGGCATATCCATTCCTAACACCTCGTTTGCTTACATGAGGGCTATCATACTTCCTCGATCAGTAAGGTATTTTTGAGGCAAAGAGTACCTTTTTTAGCCCACTTTATCAAACTGTATTGCTTGGTGCTAATATTATGTTGTCTCTAGTTACTGTCCATTGGATTTTTATAGGTAAGAAATAAAAAGGCTAGTGCCATCATGAACCCTAATTCAAAATAAGGGATGTTGCATAAAATCTACATATAAACAGAATGCAATGATTTGCAAATTTCATAAGCCAATATTTTACTCACCATAGAAAACATATCAAATGTTAAAAAAAATTGACATTTTTGAAAATGATGGCAGCAACAAATCTCCAAAAAGCTGGGACAGGACAACAAAAAGTTGGCAAAGCAAGTGGTACTAACACAGAAGATCTGAAACTAATTAGGTTGATTGTCAAAGAATCAGTAAAATGATTGTACAGTATATAAAAAGAGCATCTTAAGAGTCAGAGTGTCTTAGAAGTAAAGATGGGCAGAGGTTTGACAATTTTTAGCAGATTGGTGAAAAATTTCAGAATAATGTTCCTCAAAGTAAAATTGCAAAGACTTTAAATATTTCACCACCTACATTACATACCATCATTAAAAGATTCTGAGAATCTGGAGAAATCTCTGTGCACAAGAGACAACACAATATTGTCCCTTCAGGTCCTCAGAAGGCACTGCATTAAAAACAGGCATGGTTCTGCAATGGACATCATTGCATGGGCTCAGGGATACTTCCAAAAATCACTGTCTGTGAACACAGTTTGCCATGCCTTCCAAAAATGGTGTAAGAGCATTATCAAAGAAGTAAATATGCCGCTCCCCAACCCATTGCCTTAAAGCAGGGGTTCACCCAAAAATCAACTTTCTGCCATTAGATCCAGCATACTGCTGACATCTGTAGTATGCGTTTTTTTTTTTTTAAACTTATCGTTTTATCAGCCGTTGTTATCCGGCTCCGAGGGGGGATTCCTTCCGGGTATAGGCGTTCCTAAGCCAAGCGGAGTTGATCGACGGGCTGCTAAAGCGCGTCACGCCTTCCGAAAATACCCGAAGTGACGCTCAAGTGTTTACGGTGCCTGCGCAGTCAAGCTCTACACGGCAGGCGCCGTAAACACTCGTGTCACTTTGGGTATTTTCGGAAGGCGTGACGCGCTTTAGCAGCCCGTCAATCAAATCCGCTTGGCTTAGGAACGCCTATTCCCCCACAGAAATCCCCGCTCAGAGCCGGATAACAACGGCTGATAAAACGATAAGTACAAAAAAAACAGCATACTGCAGATGTCAGCAGTATGCTGGATCTAATGGCAGAAAGTTGATTTTTGGGTCAACCTCCGCTTTAATATGTAGATGAACGTAGCCTCAGCGAGTGCTGCTCCAGTCACATCCCCCTGACATGTTTTTCCCTGCTCACCAGGGCTTGGTCAAAGTGGTGGACAGCAGGAGGGCTATTTGGACAGCATTTACAAATGGCTGTTTTGCTGTCCAGATAGCCTCTTTGTTGTATATTAACAGGGGGGGCTCCAATTTTTGGGCGAGGGTAATAGCCTTAGTATGCATATTTACTTTGCTAGACCTTGACCTACACTTTGTCTACAGGAAAATGGCCACCATTACTTTGGCAAGAAGGCCGCTACATACAGCTCTATTCATTCATATTGGCTGGTCTTTTAGAAAATGGCAACAGATCATCAAGATGGCCACCAGTTTTTATATATATCGTTTTTTTTGTTTTTATCACAACTTCCAATAAATACTACGCTATAAATAAGTTTCATCTGGCTCTGGTTTGATGAGCATTTGTTCCACACAGCCTTACCATTTACCGAACGGGTCTAGGGTATAACAACTCGATTGTGCCATTGTTTAGAACAGGCGTCTCCAAATTTTTGAAACAAAGGGCCAGTTTACTGCCCTTCAAACTTTAGGGGTGACAGACTGTGGTCAGTGGGAGCACAAAATTCCCTGGAAGTCAACAGCAGGAGTAAACAATGCAATAGGCTTGGTGGTGATTCTTACTGTGGAGGGAGGTGACCGATCTGTGTCCCTATGTACAAGGGACACAGCATCGGTCTCCTCTCCCTGACAGGACGTGAATCTCTGTGTTTACACACAGAGATCCACTTCCCTGCTCTGTCACTGCCGATCGCAGGTACCTGGCGGACATCGCGGCCACCAGGCACGCACATCGGCATCTCAGTGATGCACCGTGTACGCGCGCACCCCCCAGTGGCCCGAGGACCTGAGGCAGTAAAAAGACGGTCTCCCGGCATTGTAGAACCACCTTGTGGCCGTCTTTTTACAATGGCCCGGGTCTGAAGTAGTTAAAGGGAACATTCCCCAAGGAAGGATTGCAGTGGTTTGGACATTTCCAATCAAGCTAATTTGCTGCCTATACCTTGCACAGCCATACATTCTGGTGAATGCATTGGATTGGTGGCAGTGTACACTGTGGAGTTTTTTCTTTGAAGAGCGCTTGAAGACCTGATTGTCACTTTTAATGGCGATAAATACTTCCAGATATAACAGTTCATCATGTATTATTAGAGATTCACTGTTTGGTACATTGTCACATATTTAACTGAAAGTGTATGAGCGCTGCACTTTTATATATTTACCCCTAGTGCTGGCTGCCAACTTTCTAGATCTGGCTGTGCACCTAAGAGGGTCCTGTAGCAACCAACAGCTGGAACGTGTGAAGTCAAAGTGAAAAACGTCACCAGCACACCAAGGCTCTCCAGAGTGGGAGTGACCTGATGAAGGGGTCCTACGTGGCTCCAAGACGTTGCCATTTTCTGTAACCATGTGATCACAGATTAAAGTTTTGGACCCGCTCTTGGGATCCTTGGTGTGCTGGTGACATTTTTCACTTTGATACCGTTTACAGGCACATTTTTCGTTTTCAAACCTGCATTTTTTGCATGCAGTTTTCATGCATTTGCATTTTTTTTCTCTTTAAACACAGTGTATAGATGGTGGCTAAGACCTGTGCTGGAAAGCTGGCAGCTGTGTCCTTCAAAACCAATGTGTCATCAGCTATAAGCAAGAAATGGTTGGCAAAGAAATATATATATTTTAATTCCCCCCTCCCCCACAGAGGTGGGCAGCATGATTGATGATGGATCTACATCAGGGGACACCCAAAATGGCAAACTCGTGTGATCACATTGTGCACTGGCCGGGACAGCACCTTTGAAAAACTGCCACAGTGGTGTAGCATTTCAACAATAGTCATAGCTGAACATATCAGGGACTCACTGCAGGATTAAAGGTCCAAATTCCAACCCTTACAGTGGTCAAACACCGCAGGGCCTTTAGGAATACACGCTTTGTACAGAAAAATCATACAGGGCAGTCGACTCGCTCCCGGAACTGGTTTGGTTCGAGCAAACCTCCCATGCGCAACACCGATAGCCGGACATGACGTCACCAAGAAACCGGAATCTATGTCAACGTGTTTCACCCCTCCATCCCCCACAGGGCATTATCAAAGACCGCTGGTTTTGACAGATACCTGCTCCCCCCCCCCCCCTCAAAGGTGCCAGATGTGGCAATGGAGCTTGCCCTTTTGACTGGAGCTCTGCTTTAATTTGGATTGCTCACCTACATCCCTAAGGAAAAGCGTGGTGGTACCTAGACCACACATAGTGGCACGGGGGTGGTCTGTAAGGTTGCCATTATGCACTGGATCCTGCGGCAGTAATCTCTAGGGCAGGGATATGCAATTAGCGGACCTCCAGCTGTTCCAAAACTACAAATCCCATCATGCCTCTGCCTTTGGGTGTCATGCTTGTTTCTTTCAGAGTCTTGCTATGTCTCATGGGACTTGTAGTTCTGCAACAGCTGGAGGTCCGCCAATTGCTTATCCCCACTCTAGGGGAACCTAGTATCTGGTGAATGTTCTGGCAGGACACTTAAATCCAGAGCAGTGATCCTCAGAGGAAATCGAGTTATCTGGAACATGGTTAGGTGTGATTTTAAACTTTTTATAATAAACAAAAACGTACGACACTATACAGATTCTCTTTCCTCTATATATGAGTGGTGATAATATTGGCAGAAACAGAGAATCAGTGGTTACATCTCCGCTCACCAGTTTAAGCCCGATAGACCCACATGCAGTATTTCAAAAGGAGTCCATACCATCTGGTGAGTAAAAGCACAAAGGGGTTGTGTGGAGCACAGTTTACCGTGTGACAGTTTTGGAGCACTTTAGGATTTTCTGCACACCAGCACTTTGGACAAAAGCATTTTTGGGGACTTTAAACATATATGTTTGTAATTTACAATGTTAGATTATACATATTGTATATGCACAGTTGTGGTACTTTAGTTGGCTTGTTGTAAGCACATTGAATCTTTATTGTGTGCACTGTGGTTTGGTGTACATTATTTAAATTTGAATATTTACAGCAGCAACAGCATTGTACAGGCACATTCTTAGCGCAGGTTTGATTGCATTTACATAAGAGGGGGTTATACCTGGGTGCTTTCTCTTTTAGCAAGTGCATATTAACCTAAAGCCATCTGCACGATCCAAGTAGTTACAAGTATGAAGTACTATATCATTACAAAATGAAGATTGGTCACATGTTAAATGTGGGGTTGTACTTGCGTTTCTATTTTTTAATTTGATCAGTTTAGTATTAGTTTACAGATTAGGTGCCAATGGTTAAAATTCTCCTTAGGGAGTATGCAGGTAGATCCAGTCTTATTTAAATATGAGGCATCAAATGTCTGGTGTTCTCTTCGCTAAATGAGGTGTGGTATCATCATGCCAAAATCTATCTAAGGCCCTCAGAGAAGGCTGTGGGTGCCTATGAACCTGACAAAAGATTTAAAAAGATTGCTAAAAAGATTTTAAATTAGTCATCATCCATGGGAAGGAAAACATTCTACAAACAGCGCAGATTTCAAGCTGCCAATTTGTTCAGGATGGCTAGCCTGGCAAAATTCAACCTGAGAGCTGACTTTAGGCTACAAAAAAAAAGTCTCCAAGAACCCCAAAGTTTTATTGAAAGATCTGCAGGTAACCTTTGTGACACTTGGGGTCAAAGTGCATGAAATTACAATCAGAAAGATTGCACCAATTTAAAGCGGTATTAAACCGAAGTGTAATATATTGCAGGTTACTAAACATTAGAAGTGGTGGCTGCATTTTTTTTCTCTTTCTGTTTTTATCTGGTCAGCAACAGAACTCCTGTATTCCAGTGACCACACTCTGCAACCAATACATTGTTTGTCTCATACCTGTAAATAGGGAAATAATTCAGCGCTGAAAAATATGTAACAGTAAATTATGGTTGCAAGCCAGCACTCAAGGTAAATTAATATAAAATCCCTCAAGAAATATAATAAAAGCAGTGCAGCGCAAATTAAATGTAAATATAAACACTAATAAATAATGTCCATGAGAAGAAACAGTCCACAAGTGATTGTGAAAAGGCACAATGAAAATGACGGCATGCAATGTGGATCAAACGTGGCCAGAAATCCCTCCACCGCACACAGAGTGGCCTCTCACCTCACTGATTCGACCTATAATAGGTCACATGGCATGTAACTCATTCCCAGTATAACTACTTAGAACATCCAATCGATCAGCATACCATAGGTGTCGATCAAGGTCCTGAGCTTTGTCTCCAGCATGCATATGAAACCTAAATGAATACAATCTAGTGCTCTCTGTATAAGGAGTGTTTAATTGTAAAATAAAACAAAAGCAAAACTATTTACAAAGACGGCACTCAGACGCGAGTGCTTACAGACAGCATAGGAAACAATTGCAACAGCGAAGGCTGTGGGCGACGTCTGTCGTTACTCCTCCCCCTCGTACGCGGTGTCTGTAGGCGGGACTTCATCAGTGCGATGATGAAGTCCCGCCTACGGACGTAATGCATATGAGGTGGAGGAGTCACGACAGACGTCACCCACAGCAATCGCTGTTGCAACTGTTTCCTATGCTGTCTGTAAGCACTCACGTCTGAGTGCCGTCTTTTCATACCTGTAACTGATATATCGGCAAGAGAACATGTTCTTTTGAAAAACAGATTTACTGGCTGGATCACCAGATGAATAGGAAAAAAAAGCCTAAAAATAAAACAAATGCAGACATCACATCTAATAATTGGGAAGCTGCAATAGAAAAAATGCCTGCTATTGGGTTTAATACCACCTTAACTCGCAAAGATGTGCCAGGAGAAAAAAAACGTCACTGCACAAAAAAAACTAAAGTTAGTTACAGTTTGCCATAGTGCATATAGGTAAAGACCCAGCCCTCTGGAATAATGTGCTGTGCTGTTTGGAGATTGGCCACAGTGGCAGTAGACCTATGTGGTACAGACCAAAGACAGCATTTCAGGAGAATTTCATTCCAACTGTAAAGCATGATGGTGGAAATGTTATGATTTGTGGTTGCTTATCAGCTTCCGTGCATGAGAATTTTGCAGTAATCAAGTCAACAATAAAGTCATTAAATTGTGCTTAATGGGCACTTAAACCCCCCTCCTTCCCAGACCAAATTTTCAGCTTTCAGTGCGGTCACACTTTGGGCATTGATAGATGGCACTCCTTGGCATCGATAGGTACTGATTGGTGGCATTGAGATACGCTGGTGGGAACTGATATGCACTGTGTGGGCACTTGAAGGTGGCACAGATGAGGCAGCTGTGCCTCTTCCTCTTCGGGACCAATGTCCGTTACACAGAAGCCGGTGATCCACTTTTTTCTCCTCACGCTATCAGCATGAGAAAAAACAGATTACCAATCTAATGTTTACATCATGTGATCAGCTGTCATTGACACCTTACTCCGAGCACCCAAGTCTCATTGACTCAATGATCACAGAAGGCGCGTGCAAAGGATAGGATGTCCATTGACGGCCTCCCGGCAAAGTAGGTCCGTGCTGTAGCCGTCTTTCGGCTATAGCGCGGATGGGAACACGTTAATGATTATTTGAGGCCATCTGTCCACAAGTTTAAATTGAAGCAGATGTTTTAACATAAGTAACAGCTTAGAAAGAATAACTGGATAAAGATTAAAATCACATTGAAATGTTGTGGAATGATTTAACCACTCAATGTCACAAGGCTGGTGGGCAGCTTTCTGCTGAAGAGGGCAATATCAGCTTCTGAGGCCAAGGATATAAAGCAAGTCCCCTACTTACGAACAAGTTCTGTTCCGGGAGCTCATTCATAAGTCCAACTCATTCGTAAGTCCAAAAAACATCAGTGCTTGCAGACAAAGGCTGCGAGCACTGATCAGTGTGTTCTCGCTGGGAGAGTGCCCCTGTCAGAACACAATAGCACAGCTGGGGAGATCACTGCACCAACATTGCTTGTGTTGGTGCAGCGACCTTTTTCTTTTTCATTCAGCCTGCTGGGCCGCATTAAAAAAAAAACTGTGCAAACGTGTTCACATCTTTCAAAGTTGGCAACTCGTAGGTTAGTATGTAGCCAACGTACTGTACCTAATCTTTCAACAGAACACCATTACATCTCTTGAGATCTTTGTCCAAGAAATGATTGAAAAGAAATGCATCATGATTATGTATAAATATGCATTATCTTTAGGCACTCTATAAAGATCTAATGTTTGTGTGATGTATGACAATTTTCATTGTGTGCTTTTTTTCCCAGATGACTGTACAGAATAGGGACAAGAGGCCAAGGTTAAGGCCCACACAGGGCTAAAACATGTAAGCAAGGAAGGGTACTTATTTTTTTCTTTTTAACCTGTGTTAAATAAAATAGTACTGTGATTCCACCAACAAGTGCCAGTGTACAAATTCACATGATGGGGACACAACGATTTGGTGCACAAGGAGTTGAAGATTTTCTTCATGGAATTCAATGAAGTTTTTTTTTTTTTTATAAAAATAATGTCAAATATATTTCATTAATAGATACCAATGGTTTCTGAGACAACAGCATTTTCAAGTTTTAACAAAACCCAAGAGCATAGGAAATTAAATTTGAAGTTTAGCAATTCATTACCAGAGAACAATGTCACATCACCACCAAACCAATAATCAAAACTCTGTTTTAAGCTTTTGTTTTATTATAAAAATTAATTCTTTGTTACAATTCGGCTTACAGTAATAATGAAACTTTATACAAGGTCATTGGATTTTTTTTTAATTATACACAGCTTCCAAATAAAGCCCATATTTTACAAAAAATATATATATATGAAAAAAGAAAAAAAAAGAAAAAAACTGCTTTGAATGGAGTGGCTCTGAGATGACCAAATGTTGGCCGATAGCATAAAACAATACATCCTTGTGCAGCTCTGTCGTACCAGCGGCAGGAGATAGGAAGTGGAGAGAGTTAAAGCTTGGAACACGTATACGACATTCATACAGGATCAGTGCCATCCCAATGATCTAAACCTTCTCACACAATGCACTTACAAAATATCCACAAAATAAATTTTTTTAAAAAAAACGTACACTGATGTAGTCCATAGCACACACTAGATTTGCCCCTCACTGTCTATAGAACTGAAAAGTCCTACATGTAATAAACAGGTGAACGTTTCAGGAAGTTGAATAGGAAATGTGACAAGTAGGACAGGAGGCCCTATTAATGCACTGGTCACCAGACATGCTGATGAGAATGCGCCCATCTGGCAAAACAGTTTCTGTGATTGAGAGCCAAGGGGTATGTAACTATGGAAGAAGCGGAGTCTTGCTCTCGCTTTTTAACTTTTCCCATCTATATAAAAAGAGGGTTCAGCAGAAGTGAGGACTTTTTGCAGAAAAAAGCCGGTGAGCAGATGTGGGAAATATGGTGGGAAGAACATAAGATGTAAGGTGGTGAGCAGAGGCCTACCGTCCCCTGTACCCAAGACAGCTCTTTTTTCATTCCCAGCATTTCCTACTAAATGGAAATCGCACTAATTCAGTTATAAAGAGATGCCCTCATCTGGTCTATTCAGGGGTAAGTTTGTGTCTTTGTAAAATCCACAACCACTTTATACTCTTATCTGTACAGTGATCGCCTCTGGTTCTTTTCTCTGTGGCAGCCACCTGGGACATTGCTTGGGCCTAGCCATGAGCATGAAGAAAGATCACTGAAAGGGCTGGACATTTTGCAGCAACCTTCTCTAAAGACTGATTGGCAGGCAAGCACTGGTGTATAATAAGGTGGTTAGGGGTGGGTTAACGGGTCTGTGTTGAGCAGCTTTTGTTCGCCTCAAGAAGTATGAGGTATTACTTTCCTAAACAAGTCTATGGTAATGTAAAACCTGCTTGAAGCAGGTCACATGTAGGACAGAAGGACAACAACTGTAGGCCACATGCATTTTTTCCATGAATGCTGAATGATCTCACAAGCACCTCAAACCAATGCAATCAACACAAGCCCAAAACCGGCTGACCGGTCCTTATACAGACACTGTTACCTTGCTCCGAATAGGCAAGACGACAGGATCCCTTCATCAAAAATTAACTGAAGCAGAACTATGTACGTAGAGATTTGTATAAGTTGGACAAGCAGAGCCACGAAACCTCATTGTATTATAGTTTCTCCAAAAAAAAAAGTGGAGAACAGAATAGGCAACAGAATATTATATGAAAATTCATCCACAAGCAGAATGAAAAAAAATTTGGTCCCAAAAGATCCAGATATGGAAATATGATCGTCACAAAAATAGTGTGCATTTGGCAACAGCCCATTAAACACACACTTTTACAATATCTTAAAGTAGAATGAGCAAACCTTTTTCTCATTTTGGATAGAGCAAGGGAGAGTAATAAAAATTCATTAGATTCATTCATTAGATTTCCTTTCACTTCCTAACAGCCAAAACTAGAAATGAGAAGAAATCAATGCAAATTTAGGGAATGCCTTGGGGCCCCCAGGTCACGAGAACTAGTGGCCCCACTGGAAGATTGAGCTTTTATTATTTACTGAGGACAACCTAAATTTAGGATTTCTTTTACTTTCAATGAACTGGACAAATACAGAGGGTAGTTTTCCCCAACAGGGACACAGACAGCAATAAACGCTTAATATGCGGTCTGATCATCTCCACTCTGTCCAAAAAAAAAGAAAAAGTTTTGCCTTTAGTTATACTTTAAATCTTGTATTAAAAAAATATATATTTGCAAAAGGGAAGTGATAAATGGCATCAGCAAGAGGGAAGGTTTCTAAAGAGCAGAATAACTGCTTTGAGTAAAATTGTATTTTATACAGGCATTATCTGTAAACTTTTTGCACTGGTTCACATGTGATTACGTAAAAGGCACAGGTCCCCATGTCTTTGAAATAATTAACAAAAGGGTTGAATTTAGTTGGAGGCGCCCTATGCCTGGGAAAAAACAAACAAACAAAAAGCAGTATTATGTATCATGTTACATACAAGGCGCTCCCATGACGCAAGAATGAGGGAATACATATACTCAACTTTGTAAACATTTTACAAATTTGGTTTAAAATAACAGGAAATGGCAGATTTGATTTTATTTAGGCGTTAACCATCCAACACTGTAGGCTAATCTTTGGTTTGCCAAGACAGGGCTGGACAAAACCTAGGGACCAGGCCAACTATCAGAATCCTGCTGCTAATGTAGAACACTTTCCTGCTGTAGTCAATGGAAATGTGTACCAATTGGCTCTTGACAGATATAGAACTATCCAAGTTTTAAGAGTAGTTTTCTAGAATTTAAACTCATCTCTAACTAAAAGTGGAACTAAACCCTGCTCTTCTTTAAAGTCAAGGAAGCTGCCATCTAAGTGTCTGATCTGCCATTGTCATGGTTCTGCACATTTGATCAGTTATGACACAAGCCATTTGAAGGATTGATAGTTCAGTTGAGATCACAAGCTGGGAAAGAAACTGACACCACATCATTCAGGGCAAGCCTTAAAGGGGTTGTAAAGGTTCGTCTTTTATTTTCTAAATTGGTTCCTTTAAGCTAGTCTAGTGCATTGTTGGTTCACTTACCTTTTCCTTCCATTTCCCTTCTAAATGTTTTATTTCTTTGTTTGAATTTCGCACTTCCTGTTTCTCCCCAGTAAGCTTTCCACCATCATCCGAGTGGTGGCAAGTCTTACTGAACACCTTACTGAGGAAGAACAGGAAGTGAGAAATTCAGACAAAGAAAACAAAGAACAAAAACCTTTAGAAGGGATATTGAAGGAAAAAGGTAAGTGAACCAACAATGCACTAGCTTAAAGGAACACTAAAGGTTCGTTTTTTATTAGACCAATTGATTGCTGTAAGCTAGAGCATTTAAATATCACTTACCTCGTTTTTCCTTTTGACCTCCAAAATACAGTAATCCAGGTTTGAAAATGCCATTTCCTGTCTCTCCTCTTCTTGCTTTCCACCAGCATCTGAGCCGTTTTGCATGGTGGAAAGCAGAATGTGCTCACCCCCTCCCTATGACTACAGCCCTGCGTGAAGATGCTCTCTTATCCCTCACAGGCATGGAGGCTAAGCCTAATGGGATCTATTTCCCATTAGGCCGTGATGTAGCAAGAATGAATGCGCACCGCAAACCAGGAAGTCAGTGAGAATAACGATTCAGAAGTGCTGGGGGTGAATAAAACAGCACCATTTCAACAGGTATCAAACTAGTTATAATGCAAAACATTACTTTTTACTTTATCAGCTACTGTCAGACTTTAAGAAGAAAATATTTTTGTCTTTACAAGCCCTTTAAAGTTACCCATTTAGAAAATAAAAAACAAACCTTTACAACCTCTTTAAGGCTAGGTTCACACTGCTACGATGCAAGGACATGTGCAAATCGAGCATGGGTTTTCACATTGCATACAAAATTGCAGGCAGTTCATACTGCCCTATGCGAACCGCTTCGGGTGTCATTGCAAAGTTAATGACACCCCCAGATCGGTTCGCATATCGCAGTATGAATTGTCAATTCAGACAGGAATCAGATCTCATGGGTGTGAACACCTATGCAATCCGATTCTGGTGCAGACTAAAAAAAGGTCTGGCATGACTTTGGTCCAAATGCAATGCAAATTCAGCCATACAAAATGTATGGCTGAATTTGCATCGCACAGACATCACATGTGATTTGCGCAGCAGTGCGAATTACATGCAATGTCTGACATTACACCAATGTGAACCAAGCCTTAATGTAACCATGTTGGGAAACCGTTAAAATTATGGTTTTTAGTCCCACATTAAAGAAACAAATTCAGTTTATTACTTCTAGTGACCCTAACTCTAATGGCCCATGTCTCCTGGATCTTACCCAATCCAACAGTGCAGCTTTTGTAAGTTTTGCACTTGGAGTGCTCGATACAGGTGTCCCCTGCTATCTGCTTTGGTTTCATCCACCAACCTATACATCACTAGTAGTGACATAACAGTCTGAGGATGGAGCCACTCCTGGAGTGTCCAACGCCATAATGTTAGAGGTGGCATCACAGGAGGGGAGGGTAGTAGGTGACATGGGCTGCCTCAGAGGGGAGATCTCTTGCAGAAGACTTTAAGTGATTGGCAGGGTCATTTTAAGCCCTGGCCTAAACCACATTGCCAACTGTCTTACATTCCAATGACAACCTCCTGTAAGGTCTACATTACCATGATGACCTAACAAATTTAGTTGCGGCCATGCATAATCCTATAGGCTGGAGCTTCCTGTAGAACTATATGAGAAAGAAAGTTGTTTATCTAATGCAACCATAAAATGTGCAATTACAAAGCAAAACAGTCACAAAACCCTTCATAAGCCCATCACTAAAGGACACATTTTAAACTCCTGCATTCTGGTGACTGTACGAAGCAATTATCTGAACATACGGCAAGGATATATAAATGGGATATACACTATTAGAAAAATGTTACATTTTGCGTTTATAAATACAAATACAGTATCTACATCATACATGGTATAAAAACACTTAACATTCGCAGCTTCGGAAAATAGAAAATACATTTTCCAGGCTTTGCCTACCAGGGGAGGATCCAGCAGACCTCAGACAGGAGAAGGGTAAAAATGAACCTGCCATAATCCTAGAATCCATTCTATGCAATCGTAAACCCAATCTACTCAGAGCCCCGAAAAACTTAAAGCAGACCTTTTCCCCAAAACTATAGTCATTAAAAAACAGTAATTGTATATACGGTAATCACACTCGCATTTCTTTTGCTTCCGGCATTTCCAGGACACTGGTGAGGAAGCCATGGCCTCCCGCAGCTGTCCCCTGGGAAGTGCTTTCCTGGAAACGTATTCAGTTTACTGCAAATTCTCACTGGAGTATGGGAAAAGGGATTTTTTTCTCTCATTAAATATAGATATAGCAATTTGTGGGTTATGCTTTGCCATGGCTTCAGAAACGAGTGTTGGATGGCATAATGCAGCCTACTTTGCTAAAGTCTTCACAACATATAAACCATTCAAGATCTCATACAGCACACAAACAAAATGTGTGCTGTACACCATCGATGGGTTATCAAGCCCAAGAACAAGGTAGAAGAAGCCAGCCACCGATTTTTGCAAGTAAAAGCAACTATATTAAAATATTTTGCTATAATAATTATTTCAAAGATGTTGGTGGTTGAAAATGATGGGAGAGAGGTCTGCTTTAATTCTGGGGTAACCTGGCATGCAAATACTGGCCAGCTTCTTTTTACTAGCCATCTCCATCTTTCTAATGGCCATGGAAGCCAACCACTGCAGAGATAGCCAGGCTGTCTACCCGGAAAGCTGGCTTAAAATTTTCATACTATAGTACCACAAGATTTGGGACTAAACTCCAACTAAGATATTTAAGAGGAGCTACCTGCTGTGAAACCGTTCTAATCTTGTTGACATATTTTGGATCACGTTAGGTCCATTTTAAACACAAAAGCAAGCTACTCTGATCTGACAGGCGCAGACAAGCTGGAGGGCCCCAGTTAATAGTCCTGCACACTGGTTTTAGTGGTTTCTCCCAGCATGTGTCTGACATGACAGTAGTGGTATATTTCATTTGCGGGTTGTAGAGCAGATAGAACTTTTAGGACCCTGCAGGTAGTATAGAACTTCCAGAACCTTGTAAATATTGTGCTAGGACAAGGAGGAAAAAAAAAAAAGTAATAAAAACAGCTTAAAATATTTTCCCAGAGAGGTACAAGCTACCCCCCAAATCAGGCCATACATGGTTCGGAATTTGTCCGGTTTAGCATGAACTGGTCAAATTTTGACCCATGTATGGACAGGCTGACTGTACTCAAATCAATCTATCGATCCACTTGTGTACAAACAGCATGTCAGGTTTTTCCACAATCAATGCGACCAGCTACAGCCAGAAACACTGATCATTGTATTCTGACAGCTGGGAAAGCTTCTAACTGTCAAAATACAATACCACATTGGGAAGGATTCCCTCATCCACCTTGAGTGTGTGGGTGGGGGAATCTCCTCAAAAAAATTAATCATGTATGTGGCCAGCCTTGCGAGCATCATTTTGATATAACTGTCAATGCATTTTATTGTTTTCTTGTAATTAGTAATAAAAGGAATGGTGGAAAGGGGATGTGTTAATTTCATCAACTAACCTTACAACCTTTCAGTTAAAATTTTAGGTTCTCAGCCATTCAATAATTTCCTTCTGATGCTGCCGAATTTAGAACAGCTACAGGATAGTACACCTTCAGCTGACTTCTCTGCTATAATAGCTGGGATATCTTGGCCTATCAAATTTCTAATGATGCAGATGCTTCTTATGTGGACACGCATGCATGGTTGTCTGAATGAAGTGTGCAGGAAAAAGATCAGCAACAGTTTTAATGGGACCCTATAATGAAGTTGATTGTCACTGCCAGAGGCTGGAACTAGCCAAGTTCCAGAATTAAGTCAGGGGCAGGTGCTTCACTTGCATGGCACTTCAGAGTTATGGCAGCCTCCAGCACCGAGTAAAAGCCTGGGTTAACAGGAGGAGGGAAGAGCCACTGTGTGTTCACCAATTATAAAAAACATGTAAAAAAAAATAAAAAATTTACACAGTAAAAGGTCTGTTAAAATCTGTAGAAATCCAAGGTAAAAGACGGGCAGCACTACTTGGAAATTCAAATGGTGGTAACTTCATTTATTTAAATAATATAGGCAAAGAGTGCGCTCTTTAGGTGAAGTCTTCATCAAGGACTATTGTCCAGATGAAAACTACCAGCGTTTGAATTTTCAAGGAGTGCAGCCGTTTTTTTTCCCTGGTTTTGTTTTTTGCAGTCTGAGGTGTAGGAGGAGCCTCTGCAGGTGCTCAGTACCCAGTCTCTTGGGAAAGTGATCCAATCTAGGTCTTGGGGAAACGCACTACACATTTTTGTAAACACACTGTAGACCGGTCCAATCAAACAGAAGCGAACCGTGTATGATGGTTAAAATAAAAAAAAAAAACACATTCTGATAGTGTAGTCTAATTGGTTCACATAACGTATTCTGGATTTTCCCATCATTATAAAGTAGAATTCTACATGGATAAAAAATTTCTGTTCAGTGTTCATCTTGTTGAACTTAAAACTGAATCAAATGCCAAAGACAACCCAGGAAGTGTCAAAAGCAAGGATGAACTGGCACCAATTGCTGCTTTCTGAATACCGCCACCTACCCTGGTTAAGTCTGGACGTCTACTGTAGCTCACAATCACTCGGAATCTTTTTGGCATTAAGACTTCTTTGCTTCTGCAGCGTCCATTTAAGGCATTTTGTGTGTTCAGTTTGCAAAAATAGATATTTATATATATATTTGTACAATATACTGGCAGAGCAAAAATCCTTTGTACAAAAAATTTGGATCAGTGAGGGAATGAGCTGGGATTTGGGTTTATGGCACAGGGATGACGGAGTGAGCTAAGAAAATATATAAATATCCTTTTTCGCTATGTACAAATAGGTCCACTGGCTGAACTCTGCTCGCCGCTGAAGAATTCTGTGAAAATACAACTGTACATGAAGCTTTCCATGGACCCCCTTACTCCACAGGTTTTGTGTATATACAGGTGGGGGGGGGAGGGAATCTCAGGAAGAGTCTGTGCAAGGAGAGGGGGGCGGTGGGTATAAGTGATGAGAGTAACTGCGTTCTGTATAAGGGGATGGCGGGCAGCTCTCCTCGGCAGACAGGTACTGACTGCGTGGGGTTGGTGGTGGTGGGACTGGTTCCGAGTCATAGTTGAGATCACTGGTGTAGCCCTTTGCCGTAGCAGAGGTCAGGCGGTGGCTGGGGGTGTAGTCACTATCGCACACATCTGTGCTGCATGGCGTGGTTGGAGGAGCAAAATGACGGTAACTGTATGGTCGATAACTGGAGAGAGAGAGAGAGAGAGAGAGAAAGTAAAAAACAATACTGTATTGCAAACAAACCATAGTGTAGTCTTTAGGAGACCGACATATCTAAAGTAGGGACAGTAAAAATAGACCTGTAGTTGCACAGAGTACTCAGGACCTAAGCATTTTAAGATCATACTGGGATTTGTTTCACAAAAACAAGCAGAGCACAGGTAATTCTGCTTAAAGGGCAAGTTCACCTTTACAGACAATTCTGTCAGGTGAACTTACACAACACATTTTTAGACACAGATCACAAAAGCAGTGCATGCACTGGATCACATGGTACAAAAGTACCATAGGATCCAGTTCTGCATATTGTAGAGTAGTGTATGCACTACTTTTCCTTCAGTTCGGCACGATTTAAGCCCATTCAAATGAATGACATTAGGAGGAAACACATACACAACATTGGTATAATATTCAGTACTAAACCATCTGATGAAAAAGATTAGAGTTTAAAATTTAAAATGAAAAGGCATGCATCTGCATGCCAATACATGACGGTGCAATCATGTGAATGGCGAGTGGATTGAAAGTTCTGGGGATGAACTCCTAAAAATGTGTCTCTAAAAAAGTCTCTAAGTGGAGGCTGTAAAGGGAGGAAGGCCACTTCAGGCGTGGGCTGGGGAACCCGATCACTGAACAAAAGGAAAGAGGAGGACAGAGAAGCGCCAAGCCAATCCTTTAAAACAGCATAGGAATCTATTCAGTATACAAGTAGAAAACAAAACTAAAAACTTGCTTGAACAACTTCCGAGCACTTAGAGTGCTAGAGCAGGTGGGAGTGCAGTTTCACAAAAGCACAGGAGGACCGCCGGGAGGTCTCTATTGAGGGATCCACGAGCGCCGTGTGTTAGTCGCAGCTGGAGCCTCGGTAAACCTCATGAAGACGCCGGCTGTGTGCGTCTCCGTGAGAATGGTCCAGGGCTGACAAACTGGGGAGCCTCCCACACGCTGTCTGGCCAATCAGAACACGTTTCAAAGGCTTGACCATGCCTTCATCAGCTGATCCTCTAACAGTCACATCACATTTAGATAGAGGATACAATTAACCCACTAAGCTGCAATTATCGGTGTCAGCTGGGAAGATAACGATTAAAAAGCTAGATGCTGCAATTGTTAAAAAGCAAGTGTACGACTTTGAGACATAATTTAAAATGTGTTACACACACACACACACACACACACACACACACACACATACATATATATATATATATATATATATATATATATCAGCGTTTGACAAATTTGCCTGGAATCTAGGAGCCAGCAAAAAAAGTTAGGAGCCAGAAAACGCACCCCGTCCCGACGAGCTTGCGCACAAAAGCGAACACATACGTGAGCAGCACCCGCATATGTAAACGGTGTTCAAACCACACATGTGAGGTATCGCCGCGATTGGTAGAGCGAGAGCAATAAATTCTAGCCCTAGTCCTCCTTTGTAACTCAAAACATGCAACCTGTAGATTTTTTTAAATGTCGCCTATGAAGATTTTAAAGGGTAAAAGTTTGTCGGCATTCCACGAGCGGACGCAATTTTGAAGCGTGACATGTTGGGTATGAGTTTACTTGGCGTAACATTATCTTTCATAATATTAAAAAAAATGGGGATAACTTTACTGTTGTCTTATTTTTTTGATAAAAAAAGTGTAATTTTTTCCCAAAAAAGTGCGCTTGTAAGACCGCTGCGCAAGAAAGTATTGCAACGATCGCCATTTTATTCTCTAGGGTGTTGGGATAAAAAATATATATAATGTTTGGGGGCTCTAATTAGAGGGAAGAAGATGGCAGTGAAAAATAGTGAAAAATGACATTAGAATTGCTGTTTAACTTGTAATGCTTAACTTGTAATATTAAAAGCAGCCACCAGATGGCGCCAGCTCACACATCTGGTGGTAATAACTTGTAATACCAACGGCTCACCACCAGATGGCGCCAGCTCACAAGAAAAAAACTATTTTTTATTTTTTTTGCCCACCTTCCAAGCCAAGTCGCCAGGACACCATTTCTAGTCGCCATGGCACCCGGGATTTGTCGAGCCCTGATATATATAACATATAAAATATACAAGGCGCTTCTGGATTCCTCAATAGAGACCTCCCAGCGGTGCTCCTGTGACACTGTACGTGAACGCTCCCAACCAACTCTAGCACTCTGCAAGTGCTCCAACATTGTTCACGCAAGTTTTTAGTGTTTTATACCTAAATACTGAATAAATTCCTATGCCGTTTGGCTTGGCGCTTCTGTCTCCTCCTTTTACATTCAAATTAATGGGTTGAAATCTCACTGCACCCGAATCATATGTGAATCACACAGGAACACACAACGCGGTCCTGTGAGATTCATAGTGTGAACCGGCCCTTGTTTTAAGCAAATAGCAAGGTAGAGAAGGCAAAAAGTGATATTTTTAAGTGGCTAACCAACATTTTTAAAAATACAAGCTTTTGAAGCTATAAAGCCCTCTTTTTTTTTATTTTTTTGCATAGATACAATTCTGAAAATGGCAAAAAAAAGGGAAATTTTGACTTGATTAAGTACCATATCTTGGCGTACGGTACACTGGCTATATATTCATAGACCCTGGTTATGCACCGATACCTTCAGGTGATCGAGCACTGGCAAGCTTTTTAGGACACCTTCTGGAAAACTTTTAAGAAAACACCCCCTAGCAAGGCCCAAATCTGTCCTTTCAGAGACCTTAAGTTTTGCTTAGGTCCTGTTTGTAGGAAGGCCAGAAAATTAGGCACAGAGTGATCTCAGGGTTTAAAATGCCTGAGTTCACAACAGGCAAAAAGATTAAGGCATGATAGTAGATCTTTCCGGAAGTGTCTTTTCTTCCTTTTAGAAAAGAAAGAATGACAGATTTAGAGACACCCTCTGTCCCAGTGTCATGCTGTTAAAGATAAGCCAATCACTGAGGAGCAGGATTCATTTTGGGTACTAAAAAAAGCAGGACTGGGCCTGTTTGGAGAAGATCAGCAGTTGTCTCCTAGTAATCTGTGTACCAGGTTCTTGTGGGCAAGTTTGGTGCAATGAGAACCAATTTTTTTTTTCTTCCACTATTTTTCAGAGCATTAAGGACAAAATTTGCACTGGAGGTAAGGCATAGATTAGCCTGAACTGAGACCAGGTAATTATTAAAGCTAGCAATGCCGGATACTATTAAGGGTATTTGGAATACTGAATATCTTATATTACCTTTAATATTTTATGTCAATGTTTCTTTATCAGCAATGCCCACCCATTTGAGTCACGTGGCGGTGTGACTGGTTTGACTATGTGCGTACTACGTTATGCTGCTTTGCGCATGACGTCATCCACGAGCCGTATTGGTCATGTGCGAGCCGTATTGCCAGAGACTTCTGCTGGGCGTTGGACGTGTGGCGTCATGATGATGGGCAGGCCCTTCCAGTCTGTGACGGATGTTATTGTTTCACGTAATCTCTCCTACTATTGGCCACTACGATCACGTTGTTATGACGTCTGACCTGGATGTTTTCGGTAGCAAGTGGATGGGATCAATCACGCAACCTATCACACCTGAATTTCGCAGGCTTTTTGATGGGTCTTACACCATGTGAGTGCTTGGAGCTGCTCTACATCGCTTACTACTATTGGTCCTTGGCTCGAGGTGTGGAGTCCAATGTATTATGTGACTGGTTCCCCTCCAACCACGGACCTGCTTGCTGAAATCTTGATTGGTTAATCATCGGTTTAGAAGGAAAGATGGAAAAATCTCCAAAAGGCATCAAATTGCAGATTAGACATACTTATAATATGTCAAAAAAAGTTAGATTTTATTTCCATCATTTACACTTTTAAAATTACAGAAAACAAAAAAATGGCGTCTGTAAAAGTTTGGGCACCCTGCAGAGTTAATATCTTGTACTGCCCCCTTTGGCAAGTATCACAGCTTGTAAACGCTTTTTGTAGCCAGCCAAGAGTCTTTCAATTCTTGTTTGAGGTATCTTTGTCCATTCTTCCTTACAAAAGTCTTCCAGTTCTTTGAGATTTCTGGGCTGTCTGTCACGCACTGCTCTTTTAAGGTCTATCCATAGATTTTCAATTATGTTGAGGTCAGGAGATTGTGAAGGCCATGGCAAAACCTTCAGTTTACGCCTCTTGATGTAATCCCCTGTGGATTTTGAGGTGTGTTTAGGATCATTATCCATTTGTAGAAGCCATCCTCTCTTTAAAGCGGTTCTCCACACTAAAGTGGAGTCCCGCTGATCGGAACCCTCCCCCCCTCCGGTGTCAAATGTGACACCTTTCAGGGGGGTGCAGATACCTGTCTAAAGACAGGTATTTGCACCCACTTCCGGCCACACGCTACGGGCAAAAGACGGGTTTTTCTGACTTCCCGTCTGTCGCCCGTTGTGTGCTGGGAACACTCGGCTCCCAGCACACAGCGTGTGAGCCAATCGGTGGGCGCAGCGCGACTCGCGCATGCGCCGTAGGGAACCGGGCAGTGAAGCCGCAGCGCTTCACTTCCTGGTTCCCTCAGCGTGGATGGCGGGGGGAGCAGCAGAGAGACGAGCGATCGCTGCTCTGCTGCGATCCGTGCTGGACTCCAGGACAGGTAAGTGTCCTAATATTAAAAGTCAGCAGCTGCAGTATTTGTAGCTGCTGGCTTTTAATATTTTTTCCCCATGGCACATCCGCTTTAACTTCAGCTTTTTCACAGATGGCATCAACTTACCATCCAAAATTTTCTGAAATTTTATTGAATCCATTTTTTCTTCTCCTCGTGAAATGTTCCCTGTGCCACTGGCTGCAATACAACCCCAAAGCATGATTGATCCACCCCCATGCTTAACAGTTGGACAGAGGTTCTTTTCATAAAATTCTGTGCCCTTTCTTCTCCAAACGTACCTTTGCTCATTCTGGCCAAAAAGTTCTATTTTAAACTCATCGGTCCACAGAACTTGTTTCCAAAATGCATCAGGCTTGTCTATATGTTCATTTGCAAAGTTCAAACGCTGATTTTTGTGGTGAGGACGTAGAAGAGGTTTTCTTCTGATGACTCTTCCATGAAGACCATATTTGTACAAGTATCTCTTTATAGTGGAATAGTGTACCACAACTCCAGTGTCTGCCAGATCTTTCTGGAGGGATCGTGCAGTCAAACGTGGGTTTTGAATTGCCTTTCTCACAATCCTGCGAGCTGTTCTGTCTGATATTTTTCTTGGTCTTCCAAATCTTGCTTTAACTTCCACTGTTGACTGCCATTTCTTAATTACATTCCGAACCGAGGATATTGACATCTGAAAACGCTTTGCTATCTTCTTATAGCCTTCTCCAGCTTTGTGAGCGTCAACTATTTTCAGTTTTCTAGACAACTGCTTAGAACCCATGTGCTGATTTTTGGGGCAAGGTCAGATGAGTCTGGGCATTTAAAACATTTGAGATTGACATCACCTGGTCTTCCCAGACGATGATTGAGAACAATCCATGACACTGGCAGGTCTCAGCTTTGCAAAGGGGGCAGTGCATGCTATAAATTCTGCAGAAGCCATTTTTTGTTTTCTGTAATTTTGAAAGTGTAAATGATGGAAATATAATATGTAAAAAAAAGTTAGATTTTAAGAATGTCAAATCTGTAATTTGATGCCTTGGAGATTTTTTCATCTTTCCTTGGCTTCGTTATGCACATTAAATACAAATTTTTACACAAATACACAATATGGGGGAACAGGTAGATGCCTTAGTAGAAGTCCTAGGACGACGAAACACGTCAGCAAGGTACACCGCTCCCCATACTGCTTTTATTCTACAGTGATCACTTATTTACTTCCGGACTTTTCTTGGATCGTTTGGTTCTCCTACTGAACTGGTCGAATTTAGATTCAAATATGGGCAGGCCGATTGTACCCTAGTCAATCCATTGATCGACCTGGCTACAACCAGCCTGTTAGATTTTTCTACATACAATTACTGACAGTGGCTGTAGCCACTAGCAGCAATCATTGTATTCTCCCCGGCTAGGAAGGCTCCCCGTACCCCCCACTAGCAGAATACAATAGTGCTGCGGGAGGCATTTCCTGACAATTTTCTTTCCTTCTACACATGGTGCAAATATAGGATCCTACTTCGGTGCAATGGAAGCATCATTACCAAGCAATCTGAGTGTGTTGCAAACTCTTGAGTGAGTGCTTGCCTGAGCTTTTGCAAGAGTTCCGTTACACCTGCTTTCTGCCATTGCCATTAGTTGGGGTATTGATGCAAGGTACTCATGGAGTACTGTTCAGAAATGGAGTAGTCATTTCCACAGAAGGATATACAGCAACTCTGGTGTCAACTGCCCTGTAACAAAGTCCTCGTGTCAATAAGGCAGGAAAAGTGCAGTACATTTTAGGCATTTGGGTTAAAGTAGTGGATAAAAGGTGCAGCCTGTGATGTGATGTTACACCCACCCAAGACTAAGCTCTGAATGGTGGAATTTTAAATACAAAGTCGGAAAGTTAAAACATTCAATAAGTGAATGAACTCCAGCTTACCTTTGAACGAAAAAATAAATGTGCATATTTTTGCAGAAAAAAATTGTGCAATATTTTTTTTCCTACAGGAGCCTGCAAAGCATTGCACCCTGCGATCAGTAGCAAGTGCTGTCAGACTCCTGCACACTTCCAGTTTTCGGCCTGTACCTCCATATGAACTTTAGAAGGTCAAAAGAAGAGTGAGTGAACTACAGTTCATTAAGGACTACAAGAGGTCTACTGTGATGGCAGACAGGACTTGTAGTTTAATGAGGCGGCTGTGTAAAACACAAATGGAACGTTCTAAAAGTGAACTTAGTCTTTCAATAGGTGTAATAATGGAAATATTGTGTCTTATACCTGCCTTGAAGCTATAGTATAGTTGATCTGATAACCGTGACAAATGTCTTAACTTTATAGGTAGCTGGTCCATATTTTGGTCCAGGCTTCACTTGACACAGTGGCCAATAACATGGAGAAGTCTTCAGGATCTGGCAACTACAGGAATGGACCGTGACTCTGGAACTGTATAGCATCCTACGGCTAACTACACTTATTGCCAAGGTGAACACCCAAGCAGGATCCAGTGCCCAAAGCAACATTACAGGCCATCCTTACAGCGTGGGGTCCAGGTAGAGTACCCAATGGTTACACCAATCCAAATGCACTGCTTTAATGCTATAGTAGAGGACAGTGAAGAGTTGATTAAAAAATCCAAAATAAGGGGCATCACCTAAAGACAACAAAAACTGCAGGTCCCACAGGGGTACGCTCAGAGGGCATGTCCAAAAGCTTTGTCAGTGTCCAATCCCCTAAATTCAGCAGCCTATAAACCAAGGTCTATGATTATTCAGCATGTGGTTCTGTACAAAATAGGTACTTTTTTAAAGCAGAGTGAGGAAGGGTGATAACCTCATCAGGATTTTGTTATTTTCAATGTCCTTATTAGGAGAAGGGTGCATCTACTCATGTTCTCTGTGAACGTTACCTGTACGATCTGTGTGTGGATGGGCTGTTTGATGAATATCCAAACTCCATAGTGTAATGTGAACGCTCTGTGGCTGGGGAAGGAGGAGGGTTCAAAATCTACAATAAAGGGGGGGAGGGAAAAAAGTAAAATGTTTGTCAAGTATGCTCATGAAAATGCACATCAGACACAAACTATAGCAGAGGAGAAAAAACTCACAGGTGGGAAATAAGTTCCTTTGGTGCTGGAAGAACTGCTAGATGATGCTCCAGTCACATGAGCGCGATCATAAGGCGGTCCACTGCTCCCACCCATAATGCTCAGCGAGCTGATGACAGACTTGCCTCGTGACATGCCTGAATGGGAGAGAGATGGCAAATCAGATGATAATAGGAAGTAGAAGCTCTGGAGCCTCCAAGTGGTTGAGATTATTTTAAAGAATATCAAAACTATCACCACAGTGTTTAGTGTGAAATGTGAACAACTGGTAGCCAGTTGTGGCTCAATAAACTTAAGCCATGCTGACTACTATTTATTTGATCGGGACAGAGTAATGTTCCCTTAATACATGCAGACAGTTTGTCCACTTTTTATCCATCCTTTAACAGATGAAAAACAGACAAACTGTCTTTGCATGAAAAAATGGCTCCGGGACTTCAAAAACGGATAAGAGGAAAAAAAAAGGGGGGAAGAGAAGAGGAAAAAAAAAGGGGGGAAGAGAAGAGGAAAAAAAAAGGGGGGAAGAGAAGAGGAAAAAAAAAGGGGGGAAGAGAAGAGGAAAAAAAAAGGGGGGAAGAGAAGAGGAAAAAAAAAGGGGGGAAGAGAAGAGGAAAAAAAAAGGGGGGAAGAGAAGAGGAAAAAAAAAGGGGGGAAGAGAAGAGGAAAAAAAAAGGGGGGAAGAGAAGAGGAAAAAAAAGGGGGGAAGAGAAGAGGAAAAAAAAAGGGGGAAGAGAAGAGGAAAAAAAAAGGGGGAAGAGAAGAGGAAAAAAAAAGGGGGAAGAGAAGAGGAAAAAAAAAGGGGGAAGAGAAGAGGAAAAAAAAAGGGGGAAGAGAAGAGGAAAAAAAAAGGGGGAAGAGAAGAGGAAAAAAAAGGGGGAAGAGAAGAGGAAAAAAAAAGGGGGAAGAGAAGAGGAAAAAAAAAGGGGGAAGAGAAGAGAAAAAAAAGGGGGAAGAGAAGAGAAAAAAAAGGGGGAAGAGAAGAGAAAAAGGGGAGGGGAGAAAAAAAAATATTCATGCATGCAATAAATCATGCATGCAAAATGTGTTTAGCACTTTGCGTGCTTCATCCAATGTGGACAATGTTCAGTGGTTGATCAGCATTGTCAGCCCTGTATCGGAACCAAGGCTGGCCATACATTAAACCATTTTCTTATTCAATTTCCTTTAGAGTTACCTTCAACTATGTAGTGCAAGTGTCTGCCTGAATGCATACAAATGAAGACTTTAGGTTTGACCTCGTATTATACAGTTTTGGTAAATTTAAAGGAAAATTGTAGAAGAAATCTGGGTAATATATAGCCAGCCTTCGATTATAAGCAGGGCAATGGCAGAATCATCAAGTTATCTACTTATATTAAGTTAGACTAACAAAAAAAAAAAAAAAATCATATTGTGATTGAAAATATATTATGGAAACCTTCAAAAAGGTCAGTTTTGCCTTGAGTAACACTATAAGGAAGGCTTTTGAAAAGTTTAATTTGTAAAACTAGTAAAATGTAATTATGTGATTTGGAACATTAGATAAGCTGCTGTTTATATCCATGAACTAAATGACAGGTTCTTACTAGAATACATAAAATACTTATGACTGCAGTTATTGAATTAAATCCTTAAAGTGGAGCTCCAGGTCTCCGACAAAAACATTTAAAGTCAGCGGCTACAAACACTGTAGCTGTTGACTTTTACTATTAGGGCACTTATCTGTCCTCACCCAAGCAGATTCTTGAATTGGCTTTCGGGTGCTGGCGCCGCCATGTTGGGTTAGGGAAACAGGCAGTAAAACCTTGTGTAAAACTCAGCTGGCAGTGGGAGCGAGTACCTGTCAAAATCAGGTACCCGCTTCCCCCCTCCCACAAACGTGGCACCGGTGGGGGAGGGGGGGGGCGCTAGAGTAGGTAGTAGACAAGCAGAGCTTCCCCATTTTGGGTAAAGCTCCGCTTTAAGATGTAAAAAAAATTATATATTATCCACATATTTAAGGGTTCCCTGAATCTCTGTGCTAAAAAGTTATCATGCAGAGATTCAGAACAAATAACAGACTGCAGGTTTATAGCACCTACAAAAAGGACATGATGGTGGGAAGTGACCAGCTTAAGATTGGGTAACATTTCTGTACTGGAAATGCTGGTGTATGCACACACACAGGAACTTTGTACCAGTGTAGAAGCAGTTAAAGGAAAAGCCCAGAGGACAGGAGGAGGGCTCCCCTCTACACATTGTGTTCCTAAGCAGAGATGTAACATGACCCCCACTGACTTACACAATAGCTTCACAGGGGAAAAGGTTTGCGACCGCTCATTGATTTCTGCAATAAGATACTAGCTACATCCTCAGAAGAAATCCAGAGTCTAGAAAAGCCACTGAGTAAACACAGTCTATTACCCTGCCACTGCGAGAGCTCCACCTATAATACCTCTATGTAGGGCTCTTAATGTGGGGGAGAGAACAAAAACAATTTAGACGTAAACTAAATTTAAAGCCAACCCTACATGGATTCGAAATTTGGCAAGCTCAGCAGAAACCAGATCATGTATGAGCAGGCTGATTGTACAGAAGTCGATCAAAATCAATATTTGTACAGCCAGCCTCTTGGAAAATGGATGCACAATAAATACCATTGGCTATAGCTGGCAGCACTGATCAATGTAGTCTGATGGTGGGAAAGTCTCCATGCCATTAGAACAAAATAACTTTTTGAGAGTCCTGCCAGCTCATCGCTCCAGCCCTCTGGCTTTCACACTGGAGTGTGAGGAGCGGCTCTTTCAGGGCGCTTTGCAGGCGCTATTTTAAGCTTTATAGCGCCTCAGTGTGAAAGGGGTCTAAAGGATCTAGAGTTTTTTCACGGTTTTACCCACATTTTTTATTTTTTTATTTTGCCCAGAATGGAACTCTCCTTTACTTGAAGTAATAGAAAACTTTTGAATGGTTGATGATTGGGCAGAGAACAGCTTTTTCAGAGGGCTGACGGACTTGAAAATTATCAAAATGTACAGCCTGCTTAACAAATCTAGCCTCATTCATGATATAAACATTACATTTGTAAAAAGGAGCAATAGTGGTTCAATATCACTCAGACTGATTTCCAGGCTCATCCAACTAAAGGAGATCTCTACAAAAACGTAAGACAAAACCTCTCAAGACATGTATTGCCAGAACAAATGACCCCACTGGAAAAATTGTATTTTTCTGGTTCGCGCAGCTAAGTGCATTAGATACAATTCTATAAACAAACATGTTCCTCACCAGGTAGTGATCCAGTAAGGGAGCTGGGATGGGGGACATAACCCAGCGGTACAGAGGCTGGCCCGTGCACAACATAGTCATTTGCCATGGTCTCTCCATCACCTTTCATGCGGGGACACAGAACACGCTGGCACACAAAATAAACTCCACCCACCACGAAAACTGTAAGAATAACCCCAATAATAGAGCCGATGGTGTTGGTCGAAGGTGGAGGTGGTTCTTCTGTAGGATCTGGAAGGGTCAGAAAAGTGTTACTTCAGATCACAGCAAATTAAACACCAAAATTTAAACAGTTAAATATATACACACACACACACACGGTAATGTGCAAGTGTACACAGTTTGCAAGTGTAAGAACTGATGCTGGTTTGAAGCCAAAGGGTAGTCACATCAAAAATGTATTTGATTTAGATTTGCACTTCTGTTGGCTCACTTTGCACCGTGTGTAATTGTTTATTTTTATCCATTTACAGAGTGATATTTTAAGCCTTTCTTTTAATTTTGAGGATTATGGCTTACAGCTAGTGAAAACCCAAAATTCAGTATATCAAAAAATAGGTCAGGAAAGTTTGCTGGCCAATCAACAACAGTGATATCACGATCATTAACCACTTAAGGACCGCCTCCTGTAAATATACGTCAGCAGAATGGCATGGCTGGGCAGATGTACGTACTGGTACGTCCTGTACATCTACCCAGCCGTGGGTCACGGGCGCGCGCCCGCGCCCCGAAGCTCTGGGACCCGATCGCCACTGGGGTCCCGCGATCTGTCCCCGGAGCTGAAGAACGGGGAGAGCCGCGTGTAAACACGGCTTCCCCGTGCTTCACTGTGGCGGCTGCATCGATCGTGTCATCCCCTTTATAGGGAGACACAATCGATGACATCACTCCTACAGCCACACCCCCCTACAGTTGTAAACACACACTAGGTGAAACATAACTCCTTCAGCGCCCCCTGTGGTTAACTCCCAAACTGCAACTGTCATTTCCACAATAAACAATGCATTTTAAATGCATTTTTTGCTGTGAAAATGACAATGGTCCCAAAAATGTGTCAAAATTGTCCAAAGTGTCCACCATAATGTCGCAGTCACGGAAAAAAAAAAAAAAAAAAAACGCTGATCGCCGCCGTTAGTAGTAAAAAAAAAAAAATTACAAAAAAATTAATAAAAATGCAATAAAACTATCCCCTATTTTGTAAACGCTATAAATTTTGTGCAAACCAACCGATAAACGCTTATTGCGATTTTTTGTACCAAAAATATGTAGAAGAATACGTATTGGCCTAAACTGAGAAAAACAAAACGTTTTTTTATATATTTTTGGGGGATATTTATAATAGCAAAAAGTATTTTTGTTTATAGCGCAAAAAATAAAAACCGCAGAGGTGATCAAATACCACCAAAAGAAAGCCATTTGTGGGAAAAAAAGGACGCCAATTTTGTTTGGGAGCCACGTCGCACGACCGCGCAATTGTCAGTTAAAGCGACGCAGTGCCGAATCGCAAAAAGGGGCCTGGTCCTTTACCTGCATTTTGGTCTGGGGCTTAAGTGGTTAAACCAGCCATTGGTACTTTTGGCAGTGTGGGCAGGTGCAAAATCCTGCTGGAAAATGAAATCAGCATCTCCATAAAGCTGGTCAGCAGAAAGCAGCATGAAGTGCTCTAGAATCTCCTGGTAGAGGGTTGTAATGACTTTGGACTTGATAAAACACAGTTGACCAACACCAGCAGATGACATGGCATTTGGCTCCCTAAATCATCAACGACTGTGGAAACTTCACACTGGACCTCGGTCAACTTAGATTCTGTGCCTCTCCACTCTTCCTCCAGACTCTGGGACCTTGATTTACACATTAAATGCAAAATGTACTTTTATCCGAAAAGAGGACTTTGGACCACTGAGCAACAGTCCTGTCCCCTTTTTTCCTTAGCCCAGGTAAGATGTTTCTGACATTGTCTTTGGTTCAGGAGTGGCTTGACACAAGGAATGAGACAGTTGTAGCTCATGTCCTGTATACGTCTGTGTGTGGTGGCTTTTGAAGCACTGAAACCAGCCGTAGGCCACTCCTCATGAATCTCCCCCAAATTTTTTTTTTAAAGGGTAAATTTTATTGTACATATTAACAGTATCATACAGTGACATAATACAGTACACGTTTGTACATTATATTTCACTTACATCAAACAAACTCAGGATTATGCAATTTCAGCATGTATTGGACATCAAACCAATCATCCATAAACCATTAACAATAAGCAGAAATAATAATGAAACAACCATCGCCCGTCTCCTATGTCACCTCTAGTGTTCCATCTAATTTACCAGCCCATTGCACGACCCGACAGCACACCTCTACCCACAACTCCTGTCACATCTTATCTGTTGTCCATTACCTCACCACCACTTCTCCCGACACCCTCTCCACCCATCTGGCCCACACTTTTTTAAATCTTTAAGACACCCTCTAGCTATGCAAGTTAAATTTATACATTGGTAGGGCCCTGTTCACTAGTTCCACCCATCCTTGTAGAGATGGGGGTGATAGATTCCGCCATTTAAGGGCCAGCGCCTTCTTAGCATAACAGAACAGTACTCGGAGCAAAGTCTTCTGAGAAGTCGAGATTTCCTCCTCTTCCAAGTCTCCTAAGAGACATCTGGCCAGGGAGTAAATATTTGGGAGTTCCAGGGTATCTTCCAGAAATTTTAGTATTGCCCTCCAGAAGCTCTTCACCCGGGGACATAGCCATACCATATGGAAGAAATCATCTTCCGCTGCGTGGCAGCGAGGACATTCTGATGATTCCCTTCTACCCATTTTATGTAATCGCTTGGGGGTAGAATATATTCTGTGGAGATACTTAAATTGTGTCAACTTTTCTCTAGCGGAGATCTTTGAGGGCACCAGTGTGTCCAGAGCCTCTGACCAAGTGTCCTCCGTGAGGGACGGTATGTCCGCCTGCCACTGTGCCATCACCCTCCCCATTCTAGGAGAGGAAGATGTCAACAGCATGAAATAGTATTTGGAAATCAGCTGTGAATGATCCCCATCAGTTAGTACCTTTTCCATACTGGAGGGGGAGAGCGCCGCCGCCACCACCCCCCCACCGTACTGAGCATTTACTGAATGACGCAGCTGGAGATAACGAAAAAATAACGTATTGGGGATTTCATTTTCAGACTTCAAATCTACAAAGGTCCTAAAGACCCCATCCCTAAACAGCTGATGAGGGTACTTAACCCCATATGCTGCCCAGCATGACCCATCGGCACCTTGATTATCTCGCGAAGTTAGGGATTGTGCCACAAAGGGGCATTGGGGGAGGCCCGCCAGATCATTTCCGCCCACCCTGACGTTGCATATATGGAATATTTTGTACGACAGTTTTTCAGCAATCCTGCTCCCCGCTCCAGGTAGGGTCAGTTCCTATAAAGGACAATAATCAGTCCCTCATATGAGTGGACCTGGGCCGCCTGGGTTGCCACAGACGCAATGTTCAGATTTGGGAAACCCCACCAGTGTACATGTGTCAGTTGGGCATCCATGTAATAGCATTGCAGGTTTGGTAGGGCCAATCTGCCCGCTCGCACAGGCAGATAAAGTGTGTCCAGAGCTACTCTAGCGGGCTTAGAGCCCCAAAGAAACACAGAGAGCATTCTATTAATGCTCGCGAACCACCTCTTAGGGATATACACCGGTGCGTGCCAAAACAAGTAGATCATATTAAACATATTAATTCGGCCAAGAAGACCCAGTGGCAGCTTAGCCCAAGTTTTCAAGCTGTCCCTCAACCGCGTCTTCAGGGGCGTTTAATTGTTAACCACATAAGTATGGATCGGCAGCTAGACTTCAAACCCCAGATAACGAAATCTAGAGACTATCCTCAGGGGGGCCCCGGGGACAAGCTTGGGACATAATTAGGATCAAAAGGAAAAAGAGAATGGATTTATTCCAATTCACTTTGAAGCCCGAGAACTGGACAAATTCTGAGATTCTTTCTAGAGCGTTGGTCAATGAGCCTCCGCTTCAGCCAGATACAGGAGCATGTCATCTGCATAGAGGGATGTTTTTTCCTCCAGCTCATTGACCGCACATCCCCCAACACCCACATCTACTTTCAACAGAGCCGCCAGCGGCTCTACAGCCAGGGCAAACAGCAGCGGCGACAATGGGCACCCCTACCGCATGCCTCTCACTATGCTGAAAGAATCTGTAATAGTATTGTTAACCCTGAGCCTAGCCCTTGGTTCAGCATACAATATCTGAACCCATATTATAACTCTAGGACCGAACCCCAGCCGCTCAAGGACTGCCACCAGATATGGCCATTCAATAGAATCAAATGCTTTATGCGTATCCAGGGACAACACCACCCGAGTATCAGGCGTGGGACCCTCAGTTTGTAGGATAGTAAAGAGTCGGCGCAGGTTTAAAGGCCGTCGACCGTTCAGGTATAAAACCGGTTTGGTCCTGATGGATAACGGAAGCAATGCTCTTATTCAACCATTTGGCAAGTAATTTCGCTAGAATTTTGGCATCCAGATTAGGGATATTGGTCGATAGGATTCGCAAAGATCGAGACTCTTGTGCGGCTTAGGGATCAGCACTATAAGTGCCTCTCTCAGAGACTCAGGGAGCAACCCCCACACCGGTAGTCATCCATATACATTTTAAGCAGCTGGGGAGCCAAACTTTCCGCATATGTGGTGTACCATTCTGCTGGAAACCCGTCTCTCCCCCAAATTCTTGAATGGCCTTTGCTTCACAATCCTATCAAGGCTGCGGTTATCCCTGTTGCTTGTGCACCTTTTTCTACCACACTTTTTTTCCCACTCAACATTACATTAATATGCTTTGATACAGCACTTGGTGAACAGCCAGTTTCTTTAGCAATGAACTTTTGGGACTTTCCCTCCTTGTGGGGGGTATCGAGGACTGTCTTCTGGACAACTGTCAGCAGTCTTTCCCATGATTGTGTAGCCTACTTAACCAGGCAGAGACTATTTAAAGGCTCAGGAAACCTTTTAAAAGTGTTTTGCGTTAAAGCGGTTGCATACCCACACAGAATTTTTTTTATTTAAAATAAAAAAAAACTGTAAGGCAAACTAGCTTATTATGAAATACTCACCTTAGAACAAGGTGTCTGCATCTGATCCCGGTCCTGAGGGAGTCGACATGTGCCCTCTGCATTTCTTCCAGGTTCACGGCTCCGGAAGTGGCTGGAGCCGCGATTACAACACCCAAATGCTTGCGCGTGGCAGTCGTCTTCCCGGCAAGGTCCAGCAGTGTGCTGGACCTTCAGCCCATCCTTCAAAGCGCATGCGCTCTGACGTCAGCGGCTGCATGCAAAGTAAATATCTCCTAAATCATACAGGTTTAGGAGATATTCATTTTAACTACAGGTAAGCCTTATAAAAAGGCTTACCTGTAGATAGAAATAAAAAAAGGGTATACAACCACTTTAATTAGCTTATTAGATTGTGACACCATGAGTCTACAATATTGATCTTTTTCACAGTATTCAAATTTTCTGAGATACTGAATTTGGGGTTTTCACATCAAAATTAAAAGAAAGAAATGCTTGAAATATATTACTGTGCAATGAATCTAAATATAGGAGTTTCACTTTCTAAAAATAAACTTTTT